>NC_048410.1:25424691-25457867 GCF_013103735.1 Etheostoma cragini | reverse complement strand
CCTCTACTTGTTTATGTGAGAACGTTTCAGTAGTGTATGTAAGAGCATTTCACATGTGTTCGTGAGAGGTAATTCTGACGAAAATGGCTACACAGTTGTGTGAGAACAAGCAGTACAGCAGGGGAGCTCAAAACACAGCCCTGGGGTGCTCCAATGTTAAAGATAAGGGTTTGGAAGAGGGGTGACTGCCCACCTTCACAATCTGGGGTCTGCCTGTCAAAAAGTCAAATATCCATATGCACAGTGAGGTGTTTGATTCCAGGTCCCTGAGCTTTGCGATGAGCCTGGAGGGACTTATGGTGCTAAATGCGTAAATGCAGTCAATAAACAGCGGTCTAACATAGGTTCCCTTCTTTTCCAGCTGAGACAGGGTGCTGTAGAGAATGTGTGCTACGGCGTCTTCCATCCCTTTGGGACGGTAGGCAAACCGTAAAGGGTCCCCTCTGCTGGGTAGTGAGGATATAATCCTTGACCAGCTAAAAAAGCTTCAAATGAAAAAAGACTAAATATGTTATAATATAGGCCTATATTTCTAATAAAAACCAAAGCCATGTGTTCATTTGTGCACTTCTTGAGCTGCACCTGTTATTCTTATTGCAGCGTTTTAGTTATTGTTATACACAACAGAGGTGAGTGCCACTGGGCGGTAATCATTCAGGCGGGCTGGTCTTGTTTACATGGGCACAGGAATGATGTCGGTATGACCGACTGATTATCATTGTTAATACCTAATTGGTCAGCAGATAGTTTGAGGACGCACCGACTGATACTGTCAGGTCCCGCTGCTTTCTTGGGAGTTTACACGCTTGAAAGCCATCTTGAGCTCATCCTCAGAATAGGGAGATGTACTGGTGAGACTGTGAGAAGTGCACTAACCCATCCATTAACCTCTGCTTCAGCTGTTTGGGCATTTGGCTGCTCATGGCCTCAAAGTGAGCATTAAATGTGTTTATCTCACTTGCTACTGACACATCAGCACTTGACAAGGGGAAGGGGTTAGATTTGTAATCTGTCATAGTTCTCAGACTTTGCCACATGCTTCTGGGTAATGCTGCTGGGGAATTGTAATTCCACTTTCTTCCGTAGTCCCTGTTAGCCTCCTTTGCTACTATACTTTTGAAATGATTTAACTGTAGTTTTAGGCAACTTTACCTAAAAGTAAAGTGGCGTCTGATGTTTTACAAACTAAATCTACCACAGACCCAGTAGTTCAATTGATGTCATCAGTGTTATGGACAGTGTTGAACATGCTTCAGACTGCGTTGCGTTGTGCAGACTGTAGGGCGACCTTTGATTGGCTTAACCATTTCCTGACCTCGTGCTTCACTAGGGGCATTACCGACAACGGCCGATGTAAATTCCCTTGGTAGAATTAATTAATCAATCAGTCAGTTTGTTATCCAATGCCTTTACATTGGCTAGCAAGATGCTTGGCAGAGGATATACATGTGGCCAGGATTTTAGCTGGTGTTTAATCCCTCCACTCTTGCCTTGCTGCCTCCTTCGATCAACTCTCTTTGCTCTGTGTGCCTTGTCATAAACAGGGGTGTTGTGGGCGTCATTTGAGCTGTAAAAATCTAATCTGGAAAACACTGTGTTTCACTATTTGGAAATGCAGACCCCAAAGCTTCAACATATGTTACAAAAATTCTACATTACTTTGGTAGAACCGGTTCAGAATTAACAAATAGGTCAAGAATCTTATTTTCAATATGTACAACTCGTATGACTCCTTGACAAACACATTCTCAATTACCAATAATTACAGACGTTCACGTCTACCTTAATGTTGTTTATTTATGTTTTTTTCTGTTATAACTGACTGTCAAACTGAATAATAAAAGAAAGTTCTGTGCCAATCATTGTTTGTGTTTGTTCATGTTTAACAAAGATGAGCCAGGCTGTAGAACAAAGATAGAAATCATATCACATCCATACGGGGATAGTAGTATGCAGCTGTTAAAACATAGAAAAATATATGGCACACTGGTATTGGATGAGTGCTTGGTATAGGCTGACATGCAAGTTCAGGTATCAGAATCAGTATTGGGAAGCAAAAAACGGTATGGGACCATCTCTACAAATAAACCCAACCTCCAAATGATTCAAGACAAGGTAAACTACAGAAACGCCCTCTAAAGAATTGACTAAAAAGGCACTCCTCACTCTGCCCGCCTAACATTTTAGATGATTACACCCACACAATCTGGCACTGCCCACCCATACACCCAACACTTTTAGAAGGAAATCAATGATTAACTGTCCTTCACATTGAACTACAGGATTCCACTCTCCCTATTACTCTACTCTATTAGTTTAGGTATCATGAGTCACACTCCTCATCCATCTTAGGAAAGTAGTACTCATTGCTTTAACTGTCACAAAGAAGCAAAACTCTTTATAGAATATATAGATAAATTTAGTATATCATCTTTTCCTATTGTTATTATAATTTAGTTATTTCCATCATAGTTAGTACTTTTAGTTTTAATGCACACACAATTAATATTACTATTATTGTTAGGTTACGTTGTACTTTTCAAGGTTTTCTTAAGCAGATGGAGTTTAGTTTTGACCTTCAGTCAATTAATATAACTATTAGTATTACTGTTATTATTACCTTAGGTTGGACATTTTAAGGTTTTCTTAAGCAGATGGATTTTAGTTTTGACCGTCAGTCACATCAGTCAATACCTAAGCAAAGTCTATCTGCTGAGGAAAGCTGTGAGACACGGTAGAAAGGTCTCAAAAAGGCTTGTAAGTAGACTTCCAGTTCCTATTTAAATTGTTTTCAAGGAGTGAACAGTTAAAGGTATGTAAGAGACTTCAGATACAGTATTAGGGGACCACTAAGGCCTATATAAAAGAGACTTCAGATACCGTATTAGGGGACCACTAAGATCTATATGAGAGAGACTTCAGATACAGTATTAGGGGACCACTAAGGTCTATACAAAAGAGACTTCAGATACAGTATTATGGGACCACTAATCTCTAAGTAAAAGCATCCAAAAAGCCCCATGTCATGGTACCTTTAAAATTTGCAGTATTGGTCAGACAAACCTTAAAGATGTGTCCTTAAAAGGTTTAGCCTACATGTGTATTGTGGTTAAGATAGATAGATAGGTATATAGATAGATAGACAGATAGATAGATAGATAGATAGATAGATAGATAGATAGATAGATAGATAGATTCTTTATTTATCCCGAAGGAAATTTCAGGCTTCCAGTAGTAACAAAACACATATCATACATACGTAAGAATAAAACAAAAATCACTCACAGAAATGCAATGACCATGATAAGATAAGGGACTATGGTAGAATGTGTGCAATGCTGCAAAAGTGAACAGTGTAGGGATTGAACAGTGCAGTAGATCATAATTAAATATTAACCATGACTATAAAATATAAACATAATAACCTACAAACTGTCTGATTAAACATAAAGTATACAAGTGATAACTAGAGAAACTAATATTGCTTTGATATGAGATGACATACTACTCCCACTGCCTGATTGACAACACATGTTTAGTGAATTAAAAAAGAACTAAACACCAAAGAGATACAGGCAAAACCAATCCAACATCTTTAAATTCCTGCTCCTGATTTAGCACTGCACCACTGTAGAACACCCCAGACACACAACACCACACGGTGTCACATGACGCACGCACACAGACACGCACACAGACACATATACGCAAACGTACACAGACACAGACAGACACACAAACACACACACACCTCTATTCATCACTGTACACAAAGCACAGGCATTAAGCACACATGCACAGCAGGGCTTATGGTTTTCCCGTGTTTCCAGCTGGCACTGCATTGCAGTCATCTCTGACCTCCAAGCTCCTGGCTGTCCACTCCTTCATCAACCTCCCCTCCTCCTTTCCCCGTCTTCCTCGCCTTGTCCTAACTCCAGCCCTGTGTGTCACTTCCGCATTCCTCCCTCCACCTACCTGACTCTCCTGTCCACACGGAACTTCAACATCCTCCCCTGGATCCGTCATGTACCGACAGTGCAGGAGACGGGACCGGCGGACGGACAGATGGAGGAGCAATGGAGAGATGAACAGAGAGGTGGAGAGCAGTGGGACAGATACACACCACTGTCCTCTTCTCTCTCCTTCAGACTGCATGCCTCTCTCTCTCTCTCTCTCTCTCTCTCTCTCTCTCTCTTACACACACACACACACAAACACACACACACACACACACACACACACAAATACACACAAAGACATAAACACAGACACACGTACACACTTGCTGCCTTCAGGCTGAGAACTGCAACACTCAGCTTATTCAGTCCCTTAACAGTCTGGTTGATATACGCTCTATCTCCAACATACTCTTTCTCTCTCTATCTTTATCTCATTTGCTGTCCACCTCTCTCTGTCTCTCTCACACACACACCCACACACACAAACACACACACACCCACACCCACACACGCACACAAACAGGCACATGCACCCGCACCCGCACACACACAATGTCTGTGTGAGTATAATTCCTCTCTTGTTTGTCTCACAAAACAAAAACACCATGTGTTCTTAGCCACTGCCAGTGTGTGTGTGTTTGTGTGTGTACACATCTGTGCAGAGTCATGGAAGAACTCATGGCTAGTTTGCCACAGGAACAAACATCCAGCCCATTCGGCCAGGAGTGAATGCCTGATCAGCTGGAGCCATGGAGTCCGGGGTTGGATGGGGGTTAAGTAAATGTAAATGCACTTTACTAGTCTGCTCAAAGCGCTTTTACATAGTATGGCAGGGTCAGCAGCCTCGCCACAGTGTAAAAAACTCTCATATCAATGTATATTGATACAGTGTAAAAAACTCTCATATCAATCATTTTTATAACTGAGCTTTCTCCACGAAACAGAGCAAACATCAACTGCTGACAAAGACCATGAATAAAGCCTCAGATTTGTAAACTGGACTACAAAGAAGAACTCTCTCACACTTCTGCGTCTGACAAGAGAAACCAGAGGCCAGGGTATGTATGGCTGGGGGAAAACAACTCCTGATGAATACGTCTCTATTGTAAATACATAACTGCAAGTACAGTACGTGTTGCTGTTTTTTTCAGTTAATGCCTTAAATCTATTTTGTAAAGATTAATGGTACATATGAATGGTTAGGTCTAAAGAAGTAGTTTTCCTTTGTGGCAAGTAAGGCTAATACGGTGACAACGACATTTCTACTGCTTACCCTTTACGTTTAAGTCACTGGCTCCAGAACATTTAGTGGTGGGTTTTGCAAAACTATTACTGTTATCCTTGCTGATATCTTGGCAAATGTGAATATTGGATTAGTGCACAAGCCTGGAATCAAAGAGACTGTGACTTTGTTTTGTTTTTTAATATATGGCTTTTATTGCGCTATACTATCTCAGAGCACAAAGTTTTGTGTTGCATATCAGGTAATAGTTACTATAAACACTTTCTGTTGTGTTCTAAAAAAAAATAGAAGGGGAATAATGTATGATACACAACATAACTTTGTCAGTTTACACAATAAAGTTGTATTGTGTATCGCACTTTCTTTCCCTTCTATTGGTGTTGTATAACCTTTCTCATAAAGAAAGAAAACTCTCCTCAACACCTACATCTTCAACTGAATATCTGCCATGATGCCTCATGGGCCAACAGTCGAATGCATTTGTCAATGTCAGCATTAAAAGCAGCTTGAGTAGGAGCCCCTGGGCCCAGAGCTCAGCAGGACTCCCATATTAACATGTCAGCCTGTCAACATGAATCCTGAGAGGATGCACTTAATCACATATATCTGGATACTGTCTCTACTCCTTATGACTCCTCATGGTGATGTGTTCCATTACGATGCATTGTACTTTGAAAGGTAGTCAGAAATATGTAAGTTGCAATATCACAATACTATGTCTGCATGGAGTTGAAAGGCTTATTAAAGCCCCAGTGTGTAACATTTGTAGTTGTTCATAATCAAAATCTGTGTGCCCGTTAACTTGTCCTTTTTTTATGAATATTGACCACCACCATCAATCAAGTATGCTCATTGCATGGGAAGTTTACATTTGCGCTTGCATGAACTGGGCTAGACTTTCCATGGTCATACTCCATCTTGAAAAACGTTAGCCGGTAAGACACATAGAGGACGTACTGCTCCGCCTTTCACGTTTTTGACCCACAGCTGCTGCTAACGCCGCTAATGGGTATCGTTGCTTGAGTGTGAGAAGAAGAGTGAGCTGGAGCTGCTTTGGACGCACACACCAAATCCCAACTTGTTAATTATTCCACTGACCGGTGCAGTTGCTTTTCCTTTCTCTCTCCTTATCCGTCGGGTGGCGTGCCCCTCTCTACAACTGATAGACGGCCTTTTGTACACTTTGGCTTTTTGAAGGGTGACAGCTACCGTAGCAGCAATACGTATGTTGACCCGCGGGGCGAGAGAGAGTTGATGGCGATATATGATCTCAACGCTAGACGGAAGAAATTCCCTCCTTCCCTCCTTCCTTGTAGATTCTCTGATATACTCATGGGGATACAATTGCTGATAGAACCTTCCTGCTGTTGCTGCCTCACATTAAAAGCTTACTGATGGGTGGTGATTACAGACAATTGCAAATTGTATTCTTTGTCTGTGGCATTGCAATTAAAATTGTTAATAAAAAAAAGCTCACTACTAACTAATCAGTGGGATGCTTTTACTGTGAAGAAGTTCTGGGAAATGGATGTGTTTGTTACATATTCGGTGCGGTCTGCCAACACCAGCTAGCGACTTGTCAACAGGCTTACCACTAGCTAGCTAAATAAAGAACACTGTCTGTTGGCAGGTTTGATGTTAAAATATTGGATGGAGCTTTCAGGTCTGAAAAGTGAAGCCAATGCTAAAGTGCCTGAAAGTTGCATTCTAGCTCATTTCCACTGGCTCCAAAAAGAAGTCAGGTTCTATAGAAGTCTATGGGGAAATGAGGCTACTTCTCACTTAATTACCTCAGTAAACATTTTCATAACATGTTTATGTTCTCAACCGCTGGTTTCAAATCTTCTTCAATACAGCATGATATTCATTTAGTAAAATATGATCCTTTTTATTTTAGAATAGACCATAGAGCAGGGGATGCTCAAGGGGCGTGGCTACACACCGGCCTGTCAATCAGGACAGAGGTTTAGCAACGCTCACCATGGCACCGTGGGCATTAAAGGGACACTATGCAGTTTTGGCAATTTCTTTGCTGTTTTCCCGCTTTTTGCTTGCAGGTTTCTCTATGAAGCTCCCCCCTACAGGTTTCTCTATAGAGCCCCCCCTGGCTTCAGAATAGATATTTGGCAGCTCACTGTTCACTTGTGTCTGACCCCTCCCTCGGTCAGTCTGCCATTTCCCGGTTCCTCCTACAATGCTTTCCGAGTTTTCTGCTTCTTTTTTGCCGGCTCAGCCATGACGATAGTTTGAAATCTCCATCACTACCTTGTAAGCTGGTCCTGAAGCTGGTGCCGTGAAGGCATTACATCACAAGACCTAATATCACGCCGTGATCACTTCCCGATGCTGAGGCCCACCAGACCAAAGTTGCATGGGTGCTTTTTCTGCTCACAGGCTCTAGAGGGAAGCGAGACGAGCACCCTTTAAAGGTGCTGTAGGTAGGACTGTGAAGATCGAGGATTTAGCCAGAGAATTTGAACATTGCAAACTTCTCAGTCCCTTCCTCCCTTTCTGCTAATCTTCAAACGGTCTCCTAAGCCCCTCCCCCCATGAGGGAGAATGAATATGACAAAAAGTTTGTTTCATTTAATTTTATTTATTTATTTAGTCTTTAGTCATTATTAGTCTAACCTACTGCCCCTTTAAGCCGAAAAAAGTCACATAACCATTCCACTGACTCAGAAGCCGTTCAGTTAAGGTAAATTATTCTAAATAACTGCATAGTTCATCTTTAAAATAGACCTGAAATTGTTTTGGGGTGTCTTGTCTTGTTTGTGTTTCATCTTAAACTTTGACCCTCATACTGTGTGTTATCACTTCATCAAAGTTAAGAGAGGAACAGAGGATGGGAACAAAGGAAAAGAAATATTACTTTTATTTTTTAACATTGACCAGTAGAGGGTACAACAAAAATGAAAGACCTTACAAAAGCAAAGATGGTCAGTTGAAATTATTTTCTTGAAATTTAGCAAACACAAATTCAAAGTGTCATCACTAGCAAAAGCCCATTGTTAAGGTAAGAGGTTGAAGGTGGAAGTTGGGACATGGTGAGCATCTGTTTGTACCATCATTTTCTAAAAAGCATGCTCAGTACGGCACAGAGCCAGCAGAAATCTGGCCACCATCCAGCGCAGAGAGCTGCCAGCGTTTGCATGGCTTCGAGCTTGGGGAGGTAGCCTACAGCAGACTGGCCATGCAGTACATGGACCTGTGCCACATATTGTGAGGCTCTTTACTTATCATCAAACAATAAATCAGGTGTTGTCTTGCTCTCAGCCAACAGAGCATACTTACTATTTTCAACGAAGCGTGTGCAGTGCTGTGTTTCAATATGCGCACTTCTGTAATTAAAGCTAACCTTTCGATTTTAAAGAACGTCTGTCACATTCAAGCCATAGCCAAATGAGTTGCAGCAGCACATACACATGCAAAAGATTACTTATAAAATGATTATGATGCAAATCCTCCATCATAAAAGCAATGTGCCAAGGCCAGAACTTGCCTGGCTTTTAAAAGTAATGGGAGAGGAGACTCTGATTGGTTTATTGCAAGTACATTTTTGGACCATCCGTCCGACACACTGACCCTTTTTTCTGCCGTCACATTAGCAAAAAGTGGATTTGGCCTAACCGCACGTGCACCAGGGCCGTGTGCTTCAATCAATAATTCATCGATTCATTTCTGAAATGCCAGAATGAAGCATCAAGACAGATCAGTCTCTTTCATGAAATTGATTACTTATGAACTACAAGTACTGATGTGTATCATCTGTTTTGTTCACTCATAAATAAACATATTATTTATATAAATAAGTTTAAATATATATATATATATATATACTTGATGCTACTGCTGATTGTGTGTTTTGGTTAGGTCAGGAAATCAGTCCTGCGGGAATGTAGAGAAACAATGACCCGGGTGGTCTGGCAGTAAAGGAGGGAGGAGCTGGATTAAGACATAGCTAAGGGACTGGGACTGCATTGGGAATGTGCTTTCTAACAAATGAGCTTAAGCCTAGAAGCAGCTGGTGTTTGGACTAACAACAGTACCTGGATAAGATCAGAGAGAAGCCAGGACAACACTACACAACAAGACAGAAGTCTGTAACGCCCAGCCAAGGAATCTTGAGCTGTATTACATCCCAAACAGGTCCCGTGTAAGCCTCACACAGAGATCCACAGAGCACCAAACCACTGCAGTGAGATAGTCATCACATTCAGAATGCCATGTCACGCGATGCCTGTTTTTAACCATAGCAAAAAGCCTTTCACACTAGAAACAAACCGGTCCATGGTTCAGTTTGATCGGCACAAATCTCGCCTCTTTTCATCAGACCAAGGTTTAATAATAATTATAATACATTTTATATAAAGACGCCTTTCTTTGCACTCAAGGACGCGCACAGGGAATTCATAGATTAAGAACAGCCAAACAAATACTATAAAGCAAAACAGATACTATGCAGCAAAACAAATACTATACAGCAAAACAAATACTATACAGCAAAACAAATACTATACAGCAGAACAAATACTATACAGCAAAACAAATACTATACAGCAAAACAAATACTATACAGCAGAACCAATACTATACAGCAAAACAAATACTATACAGGAAAACAAATACTATACAGCAGAACCAATACTATACAACAGCAAAACAAATACTATACAACAGCAAAACAAAACAATATACTATACAGCAGAACAACGGAAAAGGCAGAGCAATAGACATTTAGGTATAATAGGCAGTTTTAAACAGATGTGTTTTCAGTTGAGACTTGAAATGGGGGAATGGGGTTTAGCTGTTTGGTCCGGACCATGGGCCGGGGGAAGGTTTTACACTTGCCATTTTGATTGTTGCAACATCAGAAATCATTGTAGACCTGAGATTGCAGATAAATGTGGAAGAAAAGAGAAAACCTTTGGCTTCATGGAGAATTCTGGTCAATTTCAATGCGTAGATCTGTTCCTTAATTTGAATCGCTGTCAGCAGAGAGAAAAACTAAACCAATCGGTGCTGCCTACACCCTGTTATCCTTCTGCTAGAGTTAGCACCCAACAGGCTTAAACAGGGCACGTTTTAAACGTGCTTTTAGCCTCTAAACATGTTCAAAATGTCATAACACATGCCTAGCCATGTGCAGTGGTTCCTTCCAAGTGAACACAGTGAATTTGACTGCAGTAGATTTGACAGAAAGGCATTAAAGTTGTGTTACTTCAGCCAGGGCACATGCCTCTGTTTATTTCCTGTTTTCTGGTGAAGTCCACACTAGTAAAAACACGCCTTTCTCTCACATCTGAATCACTGCACATGGGTAGGCATGTAATGACATTTTGAACATGTTTAGAGGCTAAAAACATGTTTTAAACTTGCCCGGTGTAGGCAGCACCAATTGTTTTCATTTTTCTCTCTACTGAAGGGCATTTCAAAAAACCGAGCTACGTGTTGAAATTGACTGGAAATCTTCAATAAGACAACGCTGCAAAGAATGTTTCTATGTCAATTCAATTCAATTTTATTTATAGTCAGTGTTGGGAAAGTTGCTTTTAAAAAGTCATTAGTTACGGTTACTAGTTACTTCTTCCAAAAAGTAACTAGATTAGATACTCAGTTACAAAATAACTGATTACTTCAGAAAGTAACTAATGCGTTACTTTCAACTACATTCTTAAATGGAACTTAAAATACATGTGCATGTTCAATTATTTATGATAAATCTGAATATTATAGTGAAATGGAAACTTAACGCAATACATTATTAACAGAAATTGTACACACATCTAAACTCTTTTAATGTTGCTGAGGGACAAAGTGAGACTAACCTCCAATCAGATGCCATGTACCTAGATATTATGTCTAGTGGATCCACAAATAACAAAATAGATGTTTTGGAACTTTTGATATTTATTGCTCCTCAACTGGGCAAAATTAAATAATGCTTGTTAAGCACTATAGCAAAAATATTTTGTAATGCAAAATAACGTAAGTGGCCTGATGTTTGTACCTGGCGCTGTGCGCTTGTGCATCCAACCGGCATCTGTGTGTGTGTGTGTGTGTGTGTATGTGGGGGTGATAGAGAGAGAGAAGTGAGAGAAAGACAGAGATTAGCTTCGGAGTGATTAGCCACTCTAAAGTAATATTGGGAGAAACTAAGTGTCTCCCCTGTTTTCTGACCACGATGGGAAATCTTTAACAGGAAAAGTTACACCCCAGTATTTGTAGTATTTGCCTCCCGGATCAGAGATCTAGTTGGTCCGATGAAAAAACAGCTTCAATTCTAGTAACGCGCCACATTTTTTGGCATTAACAGCAACGGCGTTATGATGATAGATAGAGTAAATCCCTTTACTTGTTACTGAAAAAAGTAATGGCATTATTTATAACGTTATTCCCATCACTGTTTATAGTATAAAATCAGAACAAGAGTTATGTCGAGACAGTTTAAAGATAGAGTAGGTCTAGACCATACTGTATAATTTATGGTGAAAGTCCCAACAATTCTAGTAATTCCCCCAAGAGCAAGCATTTAGTGCGACAGTGGCGAGGAAAAACTCCCTTTTAGGACTGGTTGGGGGTGTGATGAACAGTGGCAATAACAGTCCCAATAAAGAGGTCTCATTCCTGATTCAGATTCCACACACAAACATGAATGTTAGAGCCACCATCCCTGTTTCCCCTGGGTATCTGGTCTATTACAAAACATGCAACAATATATTGTTTTGTATTAAGTATTACAATAAAGCAGTTTCCAAAACATCCCATTTCTTTTCCTGTACTATTGAAGGCCAATCAATACGTGTTCTGATCAAAGGATTGCGGCCCTCGGCTGAAACACTGCATCATGTGTAACACCTTGTTTCCTTGCTCCCCTGTCCTCCAGGAGGCTCCTCTGTCCTCACTTTCCATCTCCTGCTAAATGCAGTTAAGTGATTGGACTTCACTAAGTGATGGCAGACTTCGATCAATTTCCGGGGCACGGGCCGGAGGATGGAGGAAGGGAGGAGGCTACATTAGCAAAAGGGAAAACACGCTGAGTGACCAACTGAAACAGACACCAGACAAAAGCTCTCACAGCATCGACTGGGAGGAGGTCAAAGGTCATAATTTACCCAGCGTTAGATCAAGCAGAGCAGCAGAGAATAGTACGATCATCAAACTGTTAAACAGAAGTGTTTAAGAAGTCAGCAGTTGTATAAACCAAGTCATTGTTTTAAACTGAAAACAGATCCACTCTTTTATTAACATACTGATGACAAAGGGCAAGGAGAGGATTTAGATTATGAGCATTTACGATAACAAGTCCCTGTTTCCCAGCTCTAATGAGGCAGATAGAGACAAGGCAGGGCTCTGCATTAATTTCAAATAAAGCAACATGTCCAACTGACTCCAACTTAATTACAGTAGTTGCTGCTGGTATGCAGTAAACACTGATGCTACGCAGGACATTGAACTCCTTTCTAACAAACAGTAACCATTAAATTGTGATTGTTAGTCCTTCCCTGTTAGGTATACAAAATTGTTCCCGATATGGGTTTCCAGGAATCTGTAATTTAATAAGTATTTGTCCTTCTAATTTTGGAAAAAGGTCTTAACTAAGTTTCTCTCAAAACATATACATGGATAAACAAATTCTCAATATGAAGGTAATTTTTAGGGGACTGCGCTAAGAAGAGACTCTGAGGTGCTTGGTAAACTCAAGCTTAAGACATGACTGGGATGAACAGAATATAGTCTATAACATTGTTACAATACATATCATGTAACTGACGCTTTTATCCTAAGCAACTTACAATTGCTTTAAATGCCAGAGGCTGCATGCCTCTGAAGTAACTTTGGGTTAAGTGCCTTGCTTAGGGACACATTGGTAGATGTATCGCAGTGGGAATTGAACCTAGATCTCCCACACCAAAGGCATGTGTCATATCCACTGCACCATCACCACCATTGTATAGTGTGTTTTGGATGCATTTACACGTGGATATGCCTCTGTTTCTGCAAAATATACAACTAAATAACTATTAGTATACAAAAATGAATAAATCACTTCACACAAAGGTTTAAGCAGGTGGAAAGACTGAAGGGCCATAAAGTATCAGTTCTGCTGTAGCAGCTTCTAGTCAGATATGGCACCACAGTAAGATCCTTATGAAAAAAACAAAAAAATAAACACCATTAGACAATTTTTTTCAGCCAAGTACCCCCTTACCAGCAAAAAACATTTTTGTTAGGAATAAAGGCTACACATTACATTAGAGATCTTCAACGGGGGGGTCCAGGACCCCTAGGGTGTCTCAGAGTCAATGCAAGGGGGCCTCCAAATCATTGGAAATTTTTGAAAGTTTTTTCAAAAATTTGAAAAGTCTTGACATGAGTCCAACATATTATTAGCAAATAGAACTCCCCAGTGATGATATGCTGACAGGCCGTCACTAAGGCTATCCAGAGATACAGTTCATCCTGAGGACGCACTGCTCAAAATTTATAAATCTGCACAGGATTTATAAATCTACACAGGATTTATAAAATCCTGTCAACAGTTAGGCTATTTTAATAGCCTAGGATTCTATACAAAAAAGGAATGCCTAATGGCTTTAGACTGCAATATGCAACTTAATTTTATACAAAATATGTAGCATGGGGTCCCTGCTCCATCTCTCTTCCAGTTAAGGGGTCATTGGCTTAAAAAACCTTAAGACCCCTGCATTAGATTACAGGTACATTACAGCTCTCCACCAACAGCGCACTTAACACTAACCTTGTAAATGAAAAACACTTAAAATATTTTAAATGTTAAGGACCCATCACTAAATTCACTCAATAACAGTATAAATATTTTAGGAATCATACCTGACTGAGCTTTCTTTTTTAAATGACTGTAGTCCTCTAAAGTACCCCGAGGGGTACACTTACGCCCAATGGAGTATCACTGTTCATACAGGACGCTTCATGTACCTTCCAGTCATGTCCAACAGTGCTACAGTTCAGGTAGTTTGAGTGCTGCCCTAAATATTCTCCATGCTTGGCAGCTACAACAGACGCCTCTCATGAATCACCTGCTGGCCTGATTTCATCACTTCATAGCAGCAGAGCACCAAGCACAGGCAGCAGACGTCTGGCCCAATTGGCAACAACAACCAACTTTCTAGTTTCCCATGGTAACAGGAAGCCTGAGCCATACTGTCCCCTGGTGGACACAGCCGGCATACACAACGAGACTTACTACAACTCCATCCTGTCCTCAGATTATTAACCTTCAATTTCAGGGTTCTAAAAATGTGTTTTCAAAAGAGAGAAAGGAGTAACTAAAAATGAGGGCAAACAACTATTAACTAGGTTCCTTCAGAAGAATGGTATGCGATCCAGATCAATATATTGTTACGTTAGGATTCAAACAGTCACTCAATGTCACAGAAAAAACTATCAAAACATCCAAAGAAACTTCTCAAACCACTCCTGCAGTGGAATCCCCTTCTCCTCTGTTGATGCCAAGAGTGCTTTGCCAATTAAACACAAGTCGGCTACTCCTGGCAGAGCTTTGAGGAGGGGAGAGCAGTAGAAGCAGAGTAGTGATTTCTGGCACAACTTTGCCTACTTCCTAGGTGCATGGAAGAGGGGTCAAACCTCCAGCAACACTTGTAGTCAACCTACAAGACAACCCGGGGGGGTTGTGGGAATAATTACTGCCGTCTGTCAGGAGCAATGGAGGAAGTAGGGTGTCATTATAGGGCAAAAAAAAACCTTAAGGAAGAGGTCGGGGGTGGATGTATAGGACAACAAAGAGTGTGATTTTGTCCCATTGACTTCACCAAGTCATTTTAGTTGCCTAAACATAACCAGACCTAAACGCAAATTCTAAATATTGTATTTATCTTGTTGTTTCACTCATTTTAAATCACATCTGACTGATATCTGAGCAGTAACTGTTAATTCTATAGCAGGATTGAGATTCTTAAGCGATTGGTAACTACTCTGTGTACTAGTCTGCCATGATGTTTAATGCCTTCAGTAGGAGTGTGTATGTATGTGATTGTGTATATTTCTTCCAGCAAAATCAGTAGGAATACAATTTGACACAATCAGACTTACCCCTATCCACCCTCCTCTCTCCTTTTTACTTCAAATGTCTTCTCTCCCTGCACTCACTGCTCCTCCCTCTCTATGTGAAATCCCCCTGGCCTTCATCCCTTTCACATTTCCCTCTCGCCTTCCCACTGCTGTCCCAATACTCGCTCCTTCTCCTGCAGACAGTTGACTAGCGGCCAGGGTCCGTGAGGCCAGAATGAGAGGAATTTAAACACGGGGAGAGAGAGAGAGGTAGAAACAATCGTTTCTTTGCGCAAAGGGATCTGGTCTATTTCCTCCGGGGCGGCTCTCACTGACCACACATATGGATTACAATCCTCACAGAGCAGCTGCCCGCATTATAACACTCACTCCGTCTTTCTCTCCTTCTTTCTTTCTGTCAGATTATTTGCAGTTTATAGCTCTGCAGCGAGAGAGATTAAAACATGTACACATATAAACACTCTTATGCATGCGCAATCTCATCAGCGTATATGTGTGATCTAAAGTTAAAACATATTAAGGAAAATGTTATGGCCAATATGTTAAACAGAGGGCCAAACTGAAAACAATAGGTTTAACCATCCTTTTACTTTTTTTTAGTCCTACACTGAATATAGTACTGAACAGTACATGTTATCTGCTCCCTTCCCTCAATCCTATATACTAAAACAAAGACACTTTTCCGTAAGAGGATCAGGGCCAAACGTTAACACTTTTTATTGAGTTCTGATTTTAAAGTCATAATTCTTAAAATATATTTTGAAAATATATTTTCAAGTGTCTCTAAAGAGGTTAAACACAGAATTCAAATACATCTATAGCATGTGGCCCTAATCCTCTTCTGTAAACATTCATATACGGTATGAATAGTATTCAAACAAATAACTCTTGCTTGAGACTTGGACCAAATGCCTTGATACTTACTTGGGACTTGAGCTAAGCTGACTTGCTCCCAACGCTGGTGAAAACACATTACACTAATACAACAGGATCGGGGTTCAAGCCCTGCAGGGCTTCTGGAATCTCTCAAACAGACATCAGTCAGTGTTTGTAGGTGGGAAGCTGGTGAGGGATTCTGCTCTTTTCCCTGCATGGTCATGTTGTATCGTTGCGTGTCTGTATCGAGCAGGGGTGTCAAACACAACCTCGCCAAGGGCCACTCTGGAATATGTTAATCACATCAAGGGCCAGACATGTACTGTTTACAGACTTGCTTTTATTGAGAAAAGTCATATATCTTTGACTGTATTACAGCATGGTGCATTTTTTAACGTTCGTCCCGTTTGTCAAATTTCCTCTTGCTATTCTTATGATGCTACCACACTGCACTTAGCTGTATATACTTTATACATCTGTCTATATGGTTCATACAAAATATCCATATTTATTCTGATTTTGTTATAATACATATATTCTCCTAATACACTGCATATATCTATTATATTCTTACTACTGTTATAATGTTAATTCATACTACATTTCACATTTCAACATTAGACATGTTGTTCATACATTGTTCATATTACATAGCCATATTTATTCTGCTCTGACACTGATCTATAACTGCAATATATTTCTTGTCCTGTCTAGACACCACCTGTCTATACAAACTGCATTTTCTTGTCTTTGTACTTGTACTCTGCACAACAACAAAGAAGTTGAATCTAATCTAATTTGATCAAATGTGTTGTCATTATTGTTGCTTTCTCCAACACTTTTGTGGCTTGATCAACTTTTGTCGCATTTTTGTTGACATAAAGTCCTACAAGTCAGCAAAAAAGCTCCTAAGTCATCATAGAGTTTAGCCAATCAAGCAAAACAAACAATTTTTTTTAAAGTTGGCTTCCACACAGCCAACTGGCAGCCACTTGTTTCACAGCCTGATTATGTTAAAGCTCTGGTTCTGAGGGAACTTCTGAGTCTCAAATTGACAAATCCACCAAATTCTGCGGTTGTGTAATGGCAGTTTGAAAAACAGTTTTCAGCCAAAATAAAACCTGCAAGGGTCCGGTTTCAGTTTTGACACACGTGATAGAGAGGAAATATTGGGGGGAATGTTAAGCTTGGCAAATATAACAGCTTGCAGGTGAAATCTGCAGGCTTGCAGCCAAGTGAAAAGAGGCTGGTAATGAATGTCTCCATGTGTGGCTGTCCAGACCAACCCCCCCAAAGAAGAGTGCTCAGCCTTTCCCTTGATTTTGTCCAGTGGCCAACAACAGACTCCCCCTGCGACTCAAAAAGGATTTTACCACCATGGTAAACGAGACGCCTGTTAAACTGCTGTCAGGACACCTCAAACTGCAAACAAGGTTGGCTCTTTATATTTTTAAATTTTAAACCATGGAGTTTTTATATTTGAAAAAACTTCCCTAGAGCCCAGAAAAGCCATTTGAAAACTTGTGACGTCACAACAAGGTAAAGTGTCTGGGCGGAGCGGGGACATGTGGGCGGGGCCTGCGGGAAAAACACTACTGCACATTATCAGCGGGTCGCACTTCACAGAAGTAGAAGTTGGCCATTGTTTTGATTTTAACAATTCTGATTCCAATTCCGATTCTTCCTTTGGATTCCAGTTCTTCTCAATTCCTATCCTCTGAGGGGTTGGAGTTGAAACAGGTCACATGCTCATGTCACAGATGGGAGGAACATTTTTAATTTTGATTCAATGGTGATTTACAGATTTACTGGGTTTTTAAAACTTAAACTAAAGGCACACTTTAGAGGGCCGCTTACTGGGCTCCATGGATGCAACTCAATAAGAGCCCAGAAGTATGGCGGCCACCATTGAAACCAAAACCTGCATGTGTTCAATTTGGAACCAATGATAAAATTCGAAACTATTCCATTGGAATAAAAAAGCAAAACAATACATCCAGGTAAAATTATGTTAAAGTTAAAGTTGTTTTATGAACTTTCCAGAGGCCCCTGCCATCTTCTCTATATCTATATAACCCTAACCCTAAATGATCTTTTAATTCTGTAGTGATAACAATGATAACACCTTACATACTGTTTTGGTGGACTATATAGTGAAATTTTTTAATTTACACTGCACTGATGCAAATATAGGCTACAGTAAGCAATCAATAGGCCCTATCCCCCACCAACATCCTAACTTAATTGTCTGACAGATGTTTTGATACAGATATTAACACTATGCACTAAATCTGTGTTATAAAAGACTAGGATGGACTGATTATCAGGCTTTTTTTTGGCAGTTTGCAGATTATCTTTATCAGTGTTTTATTTGCCTCATAACTGATAAAGTAACATCATTTAAAAGGGAGCTCTGTGTCTGTCCCTCTGCTTCGGTTTCTCTCACCACCGAGTCTGAATTAATGCCCCCCCCAACACTGTCTCACTCTCTGTTACTGGGTATTCTGTTGAAAGTTTCTCATTTTGTTAAATAATTGATTTAAGCATTTTAAAACTTAGTTTTGTGTTGGAGTTTGTCACATTCCTTGTCAACTTCAACTTGATTTGACTCATTTTCACTGTATATGCTTATCAGTTCCAAAAATCGGTTATCATTAACTAATAATAATTGGTAGCGGTATCAGCCTTGAAAAAACAGTAACGGTCAATCCCTAATAAAAGAGGTTAATTTCTTTTATTATATACACTGATATATCTGTAATACATCAATTATCAAGATAATATGTTATCTAACCAATATATCACTCCAATCCTCCAATAAGATAAAAACTAACAGTCTCGTGTATTTGTGTTCTCTCTAATTCTTTGTCTCTGTGACTGTCCAACATGCCAACCTGGCGCCTGCCAGCTGCCAGGGAAACACGGCCCAATGCCAGTCCCACCAGGGAGGCTGAGGGCTTACACTGCTCCAAACTGTCCTCTGGAGCCTTGCTCCTAGAACTACGCAGTCAACTCCATCCTTTTTAATCACATACAGAGGCTCAACAACTCAACAGGGACCCAACTAGAGAGGTCAAGGTACATTAAAGGGGCAGCTTCCCCCATGGTACAAAAACATTATACTCTCTCATAGGCGTGATTTGTGGTTTTTGTTTATAACACCCAAATAATCAAAACTGCCTTTTTTCTAAAGTTGTTGTTGCTTTTTATGTTTTAGCTGCTTTTTTAACATGTTTACTGCTTATTTTGGAGTTTCTGTCACTTTTTTCAAATTTTTGGGGAAAATTGATGTCAACGTTTTTGACGCTTCAACTTTTTAAAAAAAGTTGAAATCACAGCATCCAATGGGATCCGATGTTGGCTCTTTTTAACTGATTGGGGATCGACATTAGCCCCGTTTACCTTACCTCGATCATGTACGTCAGCTGATATGGGTCACCGCCTTTTATTCAAACAAGCCCTGCTCCACAGACCACCAGAGTGCCTGGATCAAATCGCGGCGACTCAGCAGTCTCTGTCCAGAGAGTCTCGTAGCTAGCCAGCCCTTGGCAGCAAGGACAAAAATCTTGCCTGAGCCGGCATCGATAAACACGGGAAGAAAATCAAAGATTGACTGTTGAGAGTATACATGTTACTGAGTTTAGTTTCATTTGGAATTTGAGACTTGTTTCTTCTTTTGTTGGGGGTTTGACAAGATCCTAAAGAGAACTGTTTTGGTGTTGAAAGAAAAGACTCTGTAGTAGGGTTAAAACTAATTTTAGTTTCGCAATAAAACAACGGTGTACAGCTCTGTTATCTGAGCAAATACAAGTATCAGACTGGGACGCACTATGGGCAGATATTCAATATTTAAAAAATATGGATCAGATTGAGAGTCAAAAATGCTTTTTGGGACATCCCTTTTCTCAATACACGTCCCTGGACTCCGGTCTCATGCCAGTTCATGAAATTGTCACATTATTTGGATTTATTAATAAGAATCCATTACAAGATATTCTTGTTTATCATGATTTTCAAACGTGACCATTTCACGAACTGCCATGACACTGGGCTTCTCTGGAGGACGCAAAAACGGGGAAATCAAACGCCACACGCCAGCCACGACAATAGGTCGGACTGCCGCAAGCGGGACGTGATCCCCAGACGCTGGGACAGGAAGCAACAGGGGAAATGAAACGCTGCACGCTGGCCACAACAATAGTTTTTTGTTTAGGAAAAAATTGAATGTGGAAAGTTACCGTCAGACGCAGGACACACCGATAACAACGGGACGGTTGTGGTTTGGAAGAGAATAACGCAAAAAGGAAATGTACAATCAATCAATTCACAAACTTCCATGAGACCAGGCTGTAATAGACAGTTGGAGCTCTCAACCGCACCAATGTTGAGCACAAAGTTACGCCATTTTACTCTCTAACACTAGCATTGTTAACAGTATTGTTATTTATTTTAATTTTTGCCTCCAAAACAAAACAATGTGGGTAAATAATATTTTGTCACATGATAGAAAAATGACCTTAATAACAGAAGCAACAGCCACATGTCCTTCGGGACAGCGTCCCTGTTTCCACTGAAACAAATAATCTGAAGATTATTAACACACAAACAGTACATGCGACTGCTGCCTTCCAGCTGAATCAGAGACATGATTTTGTACTGAAGGAGACTGTTCTCCTGTACTGGTCATATCAAAACAGAACGATTTTCTTTTTTCTTTTTTCTTTTACTATACAGAGCAACTGAAGTTCTTAAAGTAGTGGATATTTTTTTCCACATTTATGTGCACACAAATTAAAGGCACACTGTGCCTTTTCCATTTTTTTGTCAAACAGCTACCATTAGAGTCGCTGGGGAGTACTTGCATTTAAATTTACTGTCATAAATACCACTCACACAGAGCTGTCTCTGCACTCACAGCCTGTTCCCCTCCCCCTTTAGGACTGGTCTTATTATCAGAAATGGATGAATCAACAACTTTGTGAAAACTGAAATACAAGCACAACAACATACAACATAGAATGCAAGCAAGTTCACTTGACATCGACAATAAATCATCAAGGTCCTCGACATCGTTGATAAAATGTCGGGAGTACAGTCTTCAAGTTGTCTTTATTAAAGTCTCCTGTGGTTATGTGAACTCCATCGGGGGGGGCTTGCTGCAGTTCATTTATAGTGTTTTTCAGGAGAGATAGCGCCGTCTTTAGATTGGCATCGGGTAGAATATACACAGCCATGACGATCACTAATGTTAGCTCTCTCGGTAGGAGAAAAAGGCCGGCATATTACAGACATGTACTCAAGGTCAGGGGATTAGTGTTTAATTTGCGATTTCTCGCGAGATCTCAGGGCGCCACCTCCCAAACTTGCATTGCAGGTTTTCCGAGCGGTGTCCCTCCCCTGCTTTGCTATCGGCATGATTCGCCATACTACAAGTGGGTTTACCATCAAAATGACTTTGAAGCTGTTATATTAAGGTACAAATCCTGCATAGTGGACCCTTGATATCGTGCATGCACACATTATAAACTTGTGCTTACAAAAAAAATGCATCTTTTGTACACATATTTAAGAGATTTGCACTCACTTAGGAATCTCATCTTTCAAAAATTGAGGGACATCATAAACACTATAGTTACTTGAAATCTCTGTAGTTTTAGGGTGTCAATCAAATGAGAGAACTGAAACTTCCTTGCCAAGCCGTTGCACTAAAATCTGGTTGTAAACACTGAATCCTCACAAACATTAAATATCTTCATGAATATTGCCCACCATCAATTCCAAGTATTTCTTTTGGCTTGAACTTTTACATTTGCATTTACGTGAACTGGGGTAGACTCTCCATATTCATGCTCTATCTTGAAATACGTTAGCCGATAAGGGACATACAGGACGTACATCTCCGCCTTTCGCGTTTTTGCTACCACATGATAAACTCACAGGTGCTGCTAATGCTAGTAATGGGTATTGTCGCTTCCCGGCCCCGGCAAGTTTGAAGAAGGAAGGAAACATGGTTAACATCAACAAGACAGTATTACTCACCAGATCTTCAAGTGAAATTTTGCAATTAATAAAAACTAAACAAACGGACTTGATTGCGAGGTAAAGCTGGATGAAGACGTGGGTGACATCTTGGCTTTTTGAAGTGTGAAGGCTACCATAGCTGTAATACATACTTTAAATTGTGAGGCGCAAGAGAGTTAAAAGGATTAGGGAAATGTAATCAAATCGAGACCTTTTGAATCTGAATCGGGAAATCAGTGGCGGTATACCCAGCCCTAAATATGACAGAATGTAAAGCATTGTGCTACTGTAGTAGAGCCTGACTAATATATCGGCCGATAGTAGGCATTTCCTGATCTATCGTTATCAGAATTCATATATATATTTTTTAATATTCATTCATCAGAAGCATTTATGATGACAAATACATGGTAGTATAGCATAGTTTGTCCACCAGAGTGCGCTCTACAACGTCCCTGTTAGTGTTAGCGTTGAAATGTTTGTCCACTAGAGGGCGCTCTACAATGTTCTTGTTGGCAACACTCTGATGTTTTATTTTTTCTTGTTATTGTGTTTTTGTTCAAAGGACTTTAAGATTCATATCTTAAGTTTGTATTTTTACACCTATTATTTATCAGAACTTAAATACACTATATTATTTAGATTTTCCTCTGTTCTAGTGTGAAAATAAAAAAAATAGTATATTATTTTAGTGAGAATTTATAAATGACTACAAATAACTAATGTTAGGGAAATCTATTTATGTTTTTTTACATGTTTCTGGATTTTTCTTTTTGAAATACACAGTATATCGGCTGATATATCGGGATATCAGATTTTTACATAAAAAAAATATTTTGTTTCGGTATCGTCCTTAAAATCCTTTATTGGTCGGGCTCTACACTGGAATAGGAACATATTTTATCTATGCATACCTGAGCTTACAAATGTGTGTTGTTGACATGAAAAAGTATGGAGAGAGCTTTTTGAGTGGAATACACACGCCCACACAGTCAAACCCATGCAGTTGTGTATCCTGTGGTTCCCCCACCAGCCCCACAGTCAACTTTATACATCAGCAGCCCGTCTGGCTTCAGCTGCAGGTTTCACACACCCACACCGACACACACACACACAAACGATGCAGCACACACACTCAACTATGCCAGAAACTTAACACAAAGAGCCTAGAAAGTGGAGATCCCATCACTCCCCCCCCACCCCTCCTTCTCTCCCTTCAATTTTTCAAATAAAGGAACACGTGTAGCAGTGCTTACCTTTTTTCACCATCTCGTCTTTCCCTTTTTTCCCTTCTCTTCTTTGTTACTTTCTCCGCTCCAGTCTTCCTGTTGGTAGCTGCTGCCTACAACATGCTGGGGCTTGGCTGGAATGGGTAGATCTGCAGACAGTCACACAGAAAATAAGACAGAGGGAGAGAAAGAGAGAGAGAGAGAGAGAAATAAACAAAGAGATTGAATCTACATGTGAGCAGAGAATCGACAGAAAAGAGAAATTTGAAACCTTCCAAGGCTCCAGTAGCAATCACTCCCTCCCTCCCTCCCTCCCTCCCTCCTCCTCCTCCTGTCTACATCCATCTCCCTCTCGGTTTCCCTCCCTTTTCTCTCCTTTCCCTCATCTCCCACTCGTTCATTCTGCATGAATGTCAAAGCACTCCCTCCCTCATCCTTTCCATTTCCACTCCTTTTCCTGTCACTTTCTTCTCTTCTTTCCCTCTCTTTCCTCAAAACTATTTTTTCTACTCCCTCCTGCTCTCTTTGTTTCATGGTATTTGTTTCTGTTCTGATGCAGTCCAAGTTATATCAGGGTGGAGTGGAGAAGGGGGGGGGGCACAGAAATATCAGCAGCACTGAGGGTAAGCCTGAAGCCACACTTCAGAAAAAGCAACCACAGAAAAATACCAATCTCTCAAACATGGTTCATATTGTTCAGGTTTAGGAAGAAAAGACATTTTCTCCCCTTCTGAACAAAGTCTATTATGACCGAACTGATGAAACTGGAGTTATTCCATATTTTCTCTTAGTCAACAAATACTAGCCAACCAACCAGTCTTCTAAATATTTAGGCTACATCTACATTTCTATGTTTAAGCTGTGTTTTGAGAAACAAAACCATCTATGACCACACAGGAGGTTTAGTTTTTTGAGTTTGAGCGCAGAACGAATCTCCATCCATGTTAACATGTCTGTCAATACATGACCGTTCACACACACACTGGGCATGTGTGTGAGTTTGTAAACAGGAAGCAGATTGTCTGATGTTACTCTGCAGTTGAAAACACAGAAAATACTTTGGAAAAAGAAAAGCAATGCTGAAAAGTACAAGCAGGAATTTATTCACTTGTACTGGCGATGAGGTGGAACTGTTACTGAAAGGTAAGTAATCTAACCGACAACACTGGCTGACGTGCGTCCTTGTTTCCAAAGGTCTCTGTCTGTGCCCATCCAGACAACAATGCAAATCGGTGGGAATAAGCAGACGCCTCTGATATCATTACAATACTTAGGCCACAATACAACATTTTTGAGATTTTAAACATATTGCTACATTTTGCTATTTATTGCAATTTATAACCTTTTTCCAACTTTACACAATTTCAAATGATGTCCCCAAAAAGAAACTTTTTTCAAAATCTGTATTATCTAAAAAGATACATATCTCTGTTCATATCACTCATATCACTAGCAATTTTATTGCTGCAAAATGGGATAGTCAAGCAGACCAACTGACCAACACATGTATAATAAAAGATCCATACTAGGATCATTAGGATGAGGACATCCTCTGGGAACCATGAATGTCTGTACTCAATTCCATGTCAATCCATCTGCCAGGCAATGGTAGACTCAGGCTGTCTGAGAGCACGGGCCAATTTTTTACAAGGTATCAGCTGCATGCAGCAAAACACCCAAAAAGCTTTCTAGCATGTCGCTTCACAGAAAGACGTTCAATTCCTGACCCTTCTGTGTTTGCATGCTCTCCCTCTAATTGCAGGTGTAGTATCCCACCCCTGATCATGTACATGTTTGGACCTGTTGGCACACATTTTGGGGATTGCATCAGATACAGATGGTTCTACATTCCACCAAAACATATACACACATTCAAACTGTCATCAATGACAGAGGCATGCAGGGAAGTGTGAGATCCAGAAATATGAATATTTGAAAATAAGAACTAACTAAGGATGGAAAAGTAAGATAAATAAAATAATAGGAAGGGTATCCCACGCAAAACCTATGCCAAATTATTTATGCTGATCATAAACCAGATTTAAATAGAACAGGAAGACAAAGAATAATGGTTTGGTTTAAGTAAAGTGAGCTCTTGTGCTGTATTTATGATAGCAGCTGCTCAGGGAGTGTTTGCCGTTGTATTAAATCAGACTTACAAGTGTTGTCAAATCAAGCAGGACTGGAATCTGACAAAGAACAACTTTAAGTCTGATATGTAAAACAGAGAATCCCCAAAATAAATGACCTACTGTATATAAGCAAGCGACTGAATCTTGCTTTATGCAACCCCCCTCTGGTTTTGCTGTGATCCAACACAAAATTACACCTAAACAAGTGTCCTTTTTACAATATAAAGATATATCTAGAGATTTCTTTTTTACGTTTCAAGTATTGTTGGAGCATAAATGGTATTTAATACCTTACCCCCAAACGTTTATCAAAAGAAGTACTTTTAAAAACTGACGGTATTGATGCACTGCCTACATTTTATGGCATCCCCAAATCCTAGCCCTTGACAGACCAAATAAATTTGACTAAAAATAAACTCAGAAAGAGTTCACATTTTGCTGCAGCTGTTTAGCCACGCGCCAGCTGCAGTCTCCTTTGTGTCTGAGTGAGTGTGTGCGAGTCGCTATAATTAAAGGTGTTACTGTTACTCAGCATTAGTCACAGGACACTTAGAAAAACACAGGTGTGTAGGGAGGGGACCCTGAATGAAGAGACAGGAGATGGAGGTTTAGAGGCTGCAATTCATCCTTACTCCTCCACCCTACTCATGCTTTGTCTCGCTCGCATAGCCACACAAGCCTCTGCCACACACACACACACACACACACACACCACAAACACCAGTTGTCAGTCAGTTAACACAGATCAGAGGAAGCCTTACAAAGAACCACATTATGTTTATACTTGTTTTATACCACAGACTGAAAAAACTAGACAGCTCTCAGAGAGCACACACTGCACCTTTCCTGTGGCAGAAAACCCTAAATGTCTTACTCGAAGAACTAAATGTGCATCAGAATTAACATTGATGAAGTCAAAGCGAGCTGATGGCAGCTGCCATCCATCCACATATATCCGTCCACATCACTCCTTCCATTCATTCACATCCATATCCATATTCATTTCCCTCCATCCATCTGTCCACATCCGTCCACATCACTCCTTCCTTCCGTCCACATTCATATCATCCATCCATTCACATCCACATCCATATCCCTCCATCCATCGGTCCACATCCCTCCATCAATCCGTCCACATCCCTCCATTCATCTGTCCACATCCACATCATCCATTTTAACCAAATTTTTACCCCCAAAAACAGGAAATGCAGTTCCCACATCCTTTGGCCCTCTGGGATGATCCTCAGGTGTGTTTTCCTTATTTCCTTTAGGAAAAAAAGCACAAAAAGTGCAAACTACAAAACTTCAAAAATTAAAAAAACACATCCACATCACTCACAAACATACCTGAAATAACTACATGCATAAATCTATGGATAATAAGTTACTATAAATTGATGAAATGATGAAATGCAATAACTAAGGCCTTATTTTTGCTTTGACACAGCTGGAGCCATACCAGGGTTATAATTTTCTGGTAAAGATTGGTACCAATCAACTTGTCTTCTTATTGGCTAAACAGGGAGGCCGGTATCATAACATCTAGTTTTAACTAGAAGGAATAGATGTCAACCATTCCCACTTTTGCCCTCTGTAAACCCTGCAACTTGATTGGCTTCCATAAGGGACAACTCAGGTTACGGTACACGGATTGGCTTATATCACCTGTCAATCGAATCATACACGTCAGAGCATTCCACTGTCTGCAAAGATACTGTCGGTCCACGATCCGTCCCTCCTGCACGATCCGTTCTGCGCATGTGCAACATGTTTGCGCATGCGCAGATGATATGATGTACGAGGATTTACGACACTGTATGATCTGTGTCGTAAATCGACACAGATCGATTGCGCATGCGCAAACATGTTGCACATGCGCAGATGATATGATGTACGAGGATTTACGACACTGTATGATCTGTTCCCATAGCATAGACAGTTAAAGAAAGTCTGTTCGCTTCTACTAACGTTGGTTTAGCTAAAATACCCTCGAAAATAACCGTTTAAATATGACAGCTGTTATGTCAGTTCTACTTGTGCTCATTTAAAATACAATCACTCAATACTTGTCTTTTGTATTACTGTAAAGTCTTAATTTAGCTGTAGCCTACTATTCCCACTGTTTAGTTTGAGTAATGTTATTTTCGACTGAATCAAGCTGTCAGCTAGCGGTTAGCCAAATTAGCTGTTAGCTAAACTAACGTCATTAGCTTTCCGGTGTAGGCTAACAGCAGACCGCTACTGTGGAACAGATCGTGCAGTGCCGTAAATCCCTGGTAAATCCTTGTTCATCATGATTATCATCTGTGCGTGCGAGAACATATTGCACATGCGCAGAACGGATCGTGCAGGCAGGACGGATCGTGTACCGACAGATACAGTGTGGCAGTCTCCGGGCAGACGGCAGTAGCAATAAAAATCCAGAAATGATGGACTGTTCAGATTTGTTTACGAGGAAACTCGGCCAGAATCTACAAGATTGTGAGGGGACCAGCTTGTTTTGGATTAAAAGGATTGGATGTACTTATTCTTTGAACTGTTGGCGATATAGGATAAAAAGGTTTATGGCAAAACACGAGGAAATAGTTAGGAATAACATCTTTCTATGTTTCTTTACTTCATAACATGATTGTAGCCGCTACCAGTTATTTTATGCTTTGCGTGTGGGCTTAATGGAATCATGAGACTTAAGCTTTCAAATGATGTGCTGCATTAACGTGTTTATGAAGATTTAATGCATGCAATTTAGGAGTGAAGACAACGTGTAACTAATAAACTGTTATGTTATCTGTGCTTACATAATAGAGATTTTAACAGCTTGAGGCTCTATAAATGTGTTGCATTCTAAAAAGTTTCGGTTCAAAGGACGGACCTTTGTTGCTATCCTTGGTTCTGACCAAAGGAGAGCGCTTCGCAATCTCCATTACGTACCATACCTGGCTGTGCTATAGCGCATCTCTCTATAGACTTAAGGCCTATAGACTGTTATAGTTTTTAGGAATCTAATATGTCTCTAAATCGTAGTTTAGTTCTGCTCATATAAAATTATCCCAAATATTTCACAATTCTGTTCCATTGTTTTAAGTTTTCAACAATACAGACAATACCACATGGCCCGACAGTTTGAATAAATACTCGGGCACAGAACTTGTTCATTGACAACGTCATCTATCATGTAAAAAAAGATTCAAGTTATGTCCTACCGAGACACGCTGTTACTTTAGTGTGATGATTCATGTTACAAACATGTTTCACAAAAGGAAATAAATCACATTAACAAATCCTAAAGCATCATTGGCCATATCAAGAGAAAACCATGATGGAAAAAATAACTTGACAACAATAACAAGCTGATAGATGATAGAAATAGAAACGCGCCTGCAACTCTGTAGCAAGTTATGAATCCATTATTTTAGTCCAAATATCTCATATAATGGCATAATACAACACAGGCAAATAACCTTCACACACCTTACTGTTATCTTCTGGCGGTCCTACACAATTAAACTCACTAAAGCAGAAGAAGCAACCTGATACTTTAGCACCGGTTGAGTTGTGGGCTCATCCACGTAAAACAGATCTACAGGCTATCATCCACTTGCAAGTCAGAGGCAGAGCTAGTCACGCTAAATGCACTAGTATCCTGGGTTGGCAGAGACAAGGATGTGCTAGGTGTTGTGGATCTGAGCTCTCCTTCATCTCCTGGTTGCAGATTACTCTGAGACCGTTTGTGCACGTTTAAGGTACCTAAACAACGACGGTTGCAACTAGAAATGATTGCCACACTTTCAGATCACTTGTAGCTAGCCTAGCATACATTGCTTATTCACCCAGACCATGGTATTAATCAAGTAAGGTTGTTGAGGACCAATTGCCCAGCGTTACAGAAAATGAAACATTTAACAAATTGCTCAAACACCCTCTGCATGGCATTTATCAAACTTGTCAGAGAAGAAAGTGAAATGTTTTTCATCACCTGTGTGTTGTGAGTGAGGTTCTTTGTTTCATTATACCATATTTGAATAAAGCTGGATTAACTCTGGGGGCAACAGCAAAATGTGAACAAAACAGCATACACTGACGTTATTTTTTACCTTTCAAAGTGCAGACACAGAGCAATATTAACATTCATGTGGAGTTGTGTTTGTGTCCACCTGACTAAGTCAACAAATCCTTCTGTTTTCAGCTCTGGTTTTGTTTTCTTGAGAACACTTGAGAACAAATATCTGTCTTTTTAGCTGGTCTCTAATGTTGTCAGCCTGCTGGTTGCCAGGTTTATAAAAACTGTTTTGCTGAAAACAGCTTCCTGCGGCTGCTGGAAACCGGCTGGATGACAGTCTGGACCAAGTCATACCTCTGTGGATTATGAAACCAAAACAATGAGCTGTAATACGTTTGGGATGTTCGCTGAGCTCAGGGAAACGGCAGAGTTGGTGTTTACTCTGTGTGCGTTCATAAAACAAGCAAGACCTTTAGCAACACACACACACTAAAGTCAATTGATCCATTGATAATATAAAAAATACTAATTTGTACAGCTTCAAGGAACACCATAAGCAAAAATACTCATACACACTTAACATAGGAACATAATTAAAAGCGCTAGTAGAGTTGTATTGGCTAGAGACGCTGATACCAACCCATGTATTTTTATTTTGTTTGGTTTGCTCTAAAACGATAATAATCATCTTTGGTCTGTGTATGCTTGTTAGTATGTGTGTGTGTGTGTGTGTGTGTGTGTGTGTGTGTGTGTGTTGATGGCATTGCAGTCCCAGAAATAGCTCCTGAATGTACGTCCACTCTATAATCAATGTGTTCCCATCATAATTTGCTGTGAGCCTGGCTGCTGCCTCCTCTCTCTCCACACAGCCACGCAGTCTGAACACATGCAAAGTAGACAGAGTAACACACGATGGAGGAACCGTAGTACTGTGAGACTGGCGTGGTTAGGATCATAAAGGAGTGTGTTGTTTCTTTTTTTTCTGTATGTTTTGCTTTTGTTTCAACCTTACACTTCTTTTGCATCACAACTTAAACATGTTACAGTTTGTTAGGCCATCCGTCTGCCCCGTTCTTAAAACCAGACCCACCGTGATAATTTATAAAAACGGGTGATTTAAAGCCGTGATAAAATGACCACATACAACGGCTATGATTCAAACAATAAGATAAGTATTACTCAACAAAATAATTGAATGGAATTTTTCCATTCCATTTTTTTTCCATTGATAAAAACAGCAATTTTTACCTCAGAGAAAACAGGAGCTGCTCTTCTACCGCTGCCTTTATTGGTAAATTGCGTTATGTTGTGTTATTGTGTGCCTTTTGTTAGCTTTTTGTTGTGCTGCGTTCCATAGCAACCGTCTCATTATGTGTATCACAACATCCCAAGGTGTGTTGTAAGCTATTAATAAAATTTACCATTTAGTTTATTTGCAAAAAGAAATAAAGCTGAAATGAATTACAAGGTGTTACAGCATGATGATGATGATGTTGATGATGATAGGGGGACAGTAACAGTACACACTGTACTTTAGTGTTGATAATAATGAATATGATAAAGTGATGAAATGCTTGACGTATAATGTGTGTAGGCCATATTTTCAACTGCTGTGTATTTTGTTTGCTTGTAATACATGTACAGTATCTATGCGTTTATGCTTTATGACTGCTCTGACCCAAATTGCCCTCTGGCACAATTAACAAATTGACTGATTTGTGACATGTCTTTTACTGTAGATTTTACTCTGCAGGTTATACACTGCTTACAGCTCAGAACAACATCAGATAGAACCAAATGGTTTTTTATTTCCTTGCAATAACTTGCAGGAGTTTGTTTTGACTAAACTGAAAGACATAAAGCGCATATAAGGACCATTTATGCACTAGCTGGCTGCATAAACATTTTTTTGTGTGGGTTCCAGCTGTTAAACAAACAAACATAACAAATGTTTCACTGAAAAGAACTGATGCCGTCATTCTTACCATGAGAACAGTCTCGCAGATTATGGTCAAGCAGTTCCTAAGAATGTAAAGCAGCAGAAGGGGATGCTGAGATGATTTCATCACAAGGGACAGGTCCATGTCCAAGGAGACAGCTGGACAGAGTGTGGCATGGGAGACCCTTCCAATCAACTGGATATAACCCCATGGTAAGGAAGACCACTACGGCCACATGTGAAACAATGAGTTCTGAGTCTAAAGCCTCAGAATCTCAGAATTCTAACCGGTTTTGCAGAATTCTGAGATTAAAATCAGAAGTGTTTCAGAATTTTGACTTTAATCTAAATATTCTGACTTTGTTTTCAGTCAAACTCAAAATTCGGACCTTAAAGTCAAAACCTTTTTTTCACATGTGGCCCTCATCCTCTTCCGTCCCCTGGAAACACAAAGACTCTACTGAGAAAACTTTCAATGAGGCAATGGTCGGATCACTGTGTCTGGATGGCTTTGTCTCCGTTTTCACAAGACATTCTTATTTTTAATAAGAGACTACAGTCAAACCAAAAGAGTTCAAATGTGTATTACTACAATAGACATACAGTTCCTTAATTTCAACATTTCCCTGTTAGGCAGATTGGCATCAAACCCCCCATCATGTCATCCCCACTGTTATGCCAGTATACATTTACTTATGTATAAAGTACTTCAACAGAGGAGAACAACAATCACGGAAAATATTCAAATTCGGAAAATGTTTGTTGATGTTATTCGAACGTTACTAACCTAGTTATGAGACCCCCATCAAAAGTAAAATCAAATTGAGTAACAAGTTGGGAAAGTGCATGCACAATGTTCTCAGGATGTCAGCTCCGCACACGCTGGATTATTATTTTTAGTGTCATTAAATCACCAACAAATAAAGCCATGTAGCTACAGAATACAGTCAACGATTTAAAATTAGACATTTGACGTTGCCGAAGTAGAACAGTCAAGAGAGGACTGTGTGATGTGATGCAGAGTGACTGGATATTCTGAAGGAGCAGCACGAGTCAGTTCGTATTGAAGTCAGACGAAGTCTGCAGCTCCTCTCCTTACAATGTCTTCCTGCATTGGAGACGTGACCACGCGGTGGTCAAGTGGAGTCTATTATATAAACACATGATACTTATTCGTATTTGTTTGCTGTTTCTTTGTTTGGATAGTGTTGATATTTGGAAGTAAATAGAAAAGACGAGGGGTGTCTAAGCGATGGGTACAAACCGGACCAAACAGCAGCACAGATTTGGGTGCCTCATTTTGGTGCCACTTAAATGTCTGTACTGCTCTCTGATGTTCCCATTCAGACGTTAGAGGCAACAGAAGCATCGCTGCACGTGACGCTACTTGACACCAAGGTGGTAAGCCTCTCCTCTCTAAGCATAGCTCCTATGGCACCATTTAAATGCTACAAAGCCGTCATCTGCAGTTAGCATTCCATTGACTGCCATTCATTTTGGTGCCACTTTGACAGTGAATAACTTTGCATCTGAAGTGTTTCAAAACTGTATTTGTCTGTTGTTTATTTCTAAAGACACAGAACAATTTATAAAAGGCTCCATGACCTTGTAGCTCACGTTATTAGTCAGTTTGTGTTGTGGTGGGGCCCGGCTGACCGTGAGTCTGTCCTTTTTATTTAATTTTTGTGTTTTTGTTTTTTCTTTCT
>NC_048410.1:25417268-25424591 GCF_013103735.1 Etheostoma cragini | reverse complement strand
CCCCTTTTCCTCTCCTTCCCCTTAATAAATAACGTTACTTTGAGCTGTGCGTTTGGGTCCGTCCTTCCCCGTAACAAGTTTGTTTAAATTTCTATGGTTGACACTACACTTGACAGCAGGTAACGTTATTCTACCGTTAGCTAGCAGCTGGATTTAACAGGGTTAAATGCTGATAGCTAAACGATGTAACGTGTGTCAGTATTTCACTGGAGAGGATTCCAACAGCGGGATGTTAACCAATCTGCAGCTGCCGTTATCGGGAAAACAACACAGACGGTGCGGTCACTTAAAACTAGTAAGCCTCGTGTTACATGTTATTGTAAAATACCATTTTCCCATCTAGTGGTTGTTTTTGTTTAACAGCAATTTACTGGTGAAATAGGTTACTATTATAACATTTGTCTATTTTTAATTTTGAATGTTCCTACTTTTATTGTTTGTTGTTTGTTAAATTGGTCCAGGCACCGGCACTGCTTTAAAGGTTCCATGACATGGTGCTCTTTGGATGCTTTTATATAGACCTTAGTGGTCCCCTAATACTGTATCTGAAGTCTCTTGAAGCCTTTGTCTGACCGAGGTTTCTGCCTAAAAGGAAGTTTTTCCTTGCCACTGTCGCACTGTTGCTTGCTCTGGAGGAAACTACTAGAATTTTTGGGTCCTTGTAAGTTCGGGAGTGTTGTCTAGACCTACTCCATCTGTAAAGTGTCTTGAGATAACGCTTGTTATGAATTGATACTATAAATAAAATTGAATTGAATTGAATTTTATATAGGACTTAGTGGTCCCCTAATACTGTATCTGAAGTCTCTTTTATATAGACCTTAGTGGTCCCCTAATACTGTATCTGAAGTCTCTTTTATATAGACCTTAGTGGTCCCTTAATACTGTATCTGAAGTCTCTTTCACAAAATTTAGCCTTGGTGCAGAATTACAGCCACTAGAGCCAGTCCCACAATGAGCTTTCCTTAGTATGTGCCATTTCAGAGTCTGTAGCTCTTGAGGAGGAGTAGAAAGGGGGGGCACTTTGCTCATTTGAAAGCCACGATGTCTCTCTCATGGGTGCTCGAAATTCTCTGGACTGGCTAAGCAGAGAAAAGGAGGTAACCTTGCCCCTAATGACCTCATTTACACCAATAACCATTTTGAGCCACTGGGGGACCATAGGCAGGCTGGGGGAACACAATTTTTTTAATGTTTAAAAACCTCATAAAGTGACATTTTCATGTCAAGGGACGTTTAAAAATATTGTTTTAGAACTGGTATCGGAAAAAACCACACAATACCCAACCCTAGAAAAGATGTAAGTCAATTTGGTTTCTGGTGGGAGTTCTCTGCATGTGTCTTGATTGTTAGCTATAACTAAGTTATCAGCTGATTTGTCTGGTCATTTAGAACTGTTTTATATATAGAGGACAGGAAGTTTTTAACATCAAATCTTGCAATTCTGTACTTAATTGATCCCCGCTGACGCGTGTGCAGCACTGAGCAGGATTAATGCCCGTCAGGCTGCCAGCCATGATGGCCTTTTCTAAAATGAGCAGTGCTGAAAGTTACTATATTCTGTTATGATTGTGGAGGGGCCAAATACATTTTTGTTTGAATGCAAAAAATAACGCCAAATATCCTTTCTGTCTCCTCTATGTTCAGTGTGCACACCACTATGAACTGCAGCAACGCACTGCTGAGGAGTCCGTCAACAGGGCAGCTGTTTGAGGTTAGTTCACGTATGTAACAGCAGGACACTCCAATGTGATATCTGAACTTCTAGAATAAGTTGAAATGTTGTCGGTAGCTTAACAGTTACTAACAGGCGTGGTAGTGAACAACACACTAACTGTTTTTAGATACAACTTTATTGTCATGACATAGGTACAGGTAGCCTGACGTGGTCATTCTCAGATTCTAGTCACAATATGAGTCTGATTCTGCTCCATTGGGGTCATTCAGGGGTGTTTCAGCCCAACCAGGAAATAAAAGGCCTCTGACCTCAACTGGATAGACCTCTGAGCAACGTATAGAACTACAGCCAATCAGAGCAACAGAGTATGTGACATATGTTGCACTTTTGCCAAATCCCGTGCAAAGAGCGGCAAAAACATCTTTCTGTTCAACAAATGCCTTGATCGCAGTTCACTGTTCTTTTAAAATGAATGCGCTGTCAATATCTTAACAGACGCCATGGAGGAATCTACATATTCTGTTTACAGTTCTCTAGCGGCAGCCATCTTTGTTGTAAACTAATTCAATCCAAGCGCTCTTTGGTCACGTGGTTGATTACGTTACTGTATGTCCATCATCGTATAAAGCCCTCAGCACAGTGGCTCTACAAAAGATCAAGTCCAGACCAAACTTCCCAACCTCAAATGTTGTGGGCGGGGCTAAATTCAGCCGGCATCCATGTTTTTAGCTGAGCTGACCAGAGAAGATTGGGTTAAACCATAAACTGTACGGTCAAAACTAAGGGTCGACCAAGTATCCGCCTGGCTGATTATCGGGGGCCGATATTTGCAAGTAGTAGATTATCTGTCTGTTTTTATTAAAAAGTGTGGTACTCTGGCTACAGCTCAAACAAAGTGTTAGCTAGTCCTTTTGACTGTGTATGTTTAAAGTTCAGTTTTATTAAATAATTGTTGAAGGCTTTTAAAACAAACTTCCAAAATGTATTTTTGACTAAAACATTTCCATTTTCACTGTAAATAAATATCAGTTCCAACTCGTTTATTGGTTTCATTAACTGCTAATAATCAGTATCGGTATTGGTCCTAGTTAAAACAGGTCGCTGATGCCGTCGTGACGTTTGCTGGAAATGATGTGATGTAACGTTTTATGTGGAGTGAGCACTGCGTCGGACTTTTCATGCCCTTGAATACAAATTAAGTCTCTCTCTTAAACTGAACGTAGACGTTTTATCAACAGCCTTTTCTTTTAATGCAACTACAGGGTTTGAAGAATCAAGATTTGAAAACATAATCACTGCTTTTTGGCAGATGTCCTGGTGTTCAGCAGCGATGCAGTGGATTAGACCTCTCCCTTCTGATGAGAGAAGAACATCTGCATCCTTAAGCATTGATGAAACAGCACCAAGGGTGGGGTAAGAGTTATATAACCACGATGGTGGGTGGGTGACGGGTGAATGAGGGGAGTGTGGGGGGGGGGGGGGGCAGCTGCAAACAGGCACAAAACCAAGTCTGATTGCTGACTTCTTATCTGCCCCAACGAGGACAACGTCTTCACTGGGCTGTTGCTTTCTTCTTCTCGGACACACACAGACACACAAACACGTTTTTGCTTGCATCTTGTGGCAACCCTGTCTCCCAGTAATGACATAATTACACAACTAATTTGCATAACTGAAGGAAAAGGGGTTTTATGAGTACCCATGCGTCTCTCCCATACTGACATGCCAACTTCATGCTAATCCCGTGCAGTTTGGGGCAAAGAATTTGCCGTTCTTTCATGCAGTTTGAATGAGCTTGATGAAGTAGATGTGACGTAGAGACTTCAGATATAGTATTAGGGGACCACTGAGGTCTATATAAAAGAGACTTCAGATACAGTATTAGGGGACCACTAAGGTCTATATGAACGAGACTTTAGATACAGTATTAGGGGACCACTATGGTCTATATAAAAGAAACTTCAGATACAGTCTTAGGGGTCCACTAAGGTCTATATGAAAGAGACTTCAGATACAGTATTAGGGGACCACTAAGGCCTTTATAAAACCAACCAAAAAGCAGAATTTCATGAGACCTTTAAGCGACCACTTCGGTACAAGACGAACAACAGCTTTATTATGCCCAGAGAGACTATAAAAACTTGACATCAAACATGCACAAGCATGCAGAGGTAACATAAAATAACACTTAGACCATTGCATTTATTAGTCATAAAGAATCTTTAATAATTTTGTAGGTGGGTAATAAAGTAACTAAGTAACTTTTGCGCTGAGTACATTTTAAACATTTGAGTACATTTGTTTTTTCACCTCAGTGTATAAAATGAGCTTTACCCTGCAGACATCTGAGGAGCAGGTAACCATAGTCCTCATGAATGAGGTTAGAACACCAACACAAAGGAAGCCCTACGCAAAGTGCAGCCGGCCAAAATGAATAAAATCCGTCGAAATGTCTGTTGCTAACAGAGCATCCTGGAAGGGGAACGTTGAGGATATAGACTAACTCGAGGACAATCATAGCCTCATTAAATTTTACAACCACAAACTAGAGACAACTTTTACCGTTGACCTCCCATCTAACCCTGAACATCCCTTGCGCCTCACCCCAATAATAATTGTTGTAGGCCTTATTGTTATAAGCCGTATGTATCTTACATATTTAGCGGAAACCACAATCTGTTACGATTTTGGTATATTGTTTTGTTTTCTGACCCTCCTTCTCTGTTTTCTTGGTCCTGTCTTGTCTCCTCGTGTTTGTGTTTTAGTTTCCTCCCTGGTCTTGTGATGTAGTCTTTGTCTTGTGTTCTCTTGTGAGTGTCTGCATGTTGTGTTTCATGTTTTATTTTGATAGTCTGTTTTTCTGTGCTGTCTTGTCTCTAGTTATACCACCTGCCTTGTGTTTCCCGCCTTTGTGATTGTCATTTGACTTATTCCTGTTTTGGGGATTTTGATTTGGACTTTATCTTTCATTTTTTGGATCCTTTGTTTGTTGGACTCTTTGGTTAAAAAAACCTTTGTTGAAACTCTGTTGTCAAAATGGCAGGGCGGCTTTGTCTAAAAAAATCTAAATACACCTGACAATTTAAGCAGAGCTGGACTGAGCAGTTTATTTATATCTGCCGGTCACCAGGGATAGCAACCGAAGTTGCAAAGAAGCAAATGTAAACACAATAATTGATATTATCTTCATGAAATGATGAATGTTGATACAAGTTTATGGGGTTTTATCACAAAGTTGCAGTGTTTCTGTGATACATTAAAATGTATTTATTTACCTTGCAATACTGATCCACTTAGAATACTCTGTGTTAAGGTCATTTAAATATCATGCTGGAATATTCTAGACTTAATTATTAAAATTTCTTAACCATGAATCCATATGTCTTAACATGAAAACATACTATTACAAATGTAAATCAGCCTATTTGTCTGTAAAATCTAAATAATTGACGATAGGCTTACCGGCCATAGTCACTAAGGTAGCCATCCAAAGATACAGGTAATAATACATGCCACATGAATGTTTAGCATTAAAACATGGTTTATAAAAGCATGCCAACCATTCTTATTTTAAATAACTTAGTATTCTATGGACTACAAGTGTGTGTAAAGTCTCCACAAACGTTGCTGAAGGTCCAGTTTAATATGCTCTTTAATCCCTTCTCCGTCTCTCTTTCAGTTGAGGCGTCCTTGGTTTAAAAAACGTGAGACTATTCTGGAGACTTGTCGAATTAGCGTCCTGACACAAACACGCAGTCATTTTGGGGCTTTTTTCTAAACAATGGCCATGGTCTTTCACTGACCTAACCCAGACATAACCAGCCAATATGTGTGAATAATGAAGGAATAATTAATGAGAGCACTCTCTCTCTCCCTGTCCCCTCCCTTCCCTTCCTCCTGCTGCTCCCTCCCTCCCATCTCCTCAGGGACTTTTAATGGTCTTTGTCTCTTTGTGGGATTCTTCCCAGTGTCAGTAATGGCCACAGCTGCACTCGCATCTAATCCACACACACACAATCACAGACACACACACACACTCAGTGTCTTTCATAATCCTTTAAGAAAATCACTAATTATTAAAGAATGTATGGATTCAAATTATACAGCAGAGTATTTCAGTGTGTTTACATCTTTCTCATTCCCCAAGTTTGCATCTCCTCAACTCCTCGATCATCCGGCCTGTGACCCGGAATTCTTTCTCACCGCGCCATGTTGAAGGACGTCCCAATTCCTAAAAGGCACATCGAGGAACAGAAACACTGCAACTTTGTGATACAACCCAATAAACTTATCAACATTCATCATTTCATGAACATGTTATCAATAATTGTGTCTAACTGACGAGTTTATAGCCTAATGACAGTTAGTTTTGCTGCTTATATGTGCGGTAAAAAACAGCTGTAGTGACATGACTGCGTATGGAAACGTTTCCAAGCAGCATCTCTAATCATTAAAGTAAATTGTTATAGAAAACACTCGTACATTAGCCTGACGTAGTCATACTCAGATTCTAGTCCCAATATGAGTATGATTCTGCCCATTGAGCTGTAATTATGGGGATTGTTTCAGCCCAACCAGGAAAGAAAATAGGCTTGTTTGAGATGAACTGCGCCTCGCCTGTAAAGTGGACGAGAGCAGGCGGCAGCAGCGGGGGCGGGGACAACAAGCTGCGTTAAAGTCAGACAGTTTCCAGCCGATTCCAGCCGCCTTCAGGCTGAACAGGAAGTGACCAAAACACTATGGTGCGATTCCGATTTAATAAAATATAATCAGACCTACATATCAGCTGGTACACAGTCTCTAGTTGTTTTAATTATGACAGAGTAGCTAACTGTCAAAGTGCTCTACATGCGATCTGTTGCTGATTTTAATTAACAACAAACTGTAGATGATCCGTGATCTGAACAGATTTAGTCACTCCGATTTCTAAACATCAATATCAGCCATACGACACGTGTTCTGTACAGAATAAGTCTTTAAATCAGACAAATAGCAATTAAAATCCCTCCGATTCAAAAACAATAAAAAGTTTATATAAATCGTCATCATGGTTTAAACTTTAAACCAATCAGGTGTTAAATCAGCTGAGAAGCCGGCGTTTCCCAGCATGCTCTGGGTCCGCCTGGCTCTTGCAGTATGTGAAAAGCAACTGCGCCACCTGCGTCTCAGAACTGCGGCCGCCTTGCTCTCGTGAGATTTCCGTTGCCCACGTGTGTATGACGTCAGAGCAAGTCGGGATCAAGTCGGACACAAATCTAACCGGCATGCAACGGGCGCCGATCGCCGGTGATCCATTCTGCCTGGCTCATCTCGAATGGGCCTAATGCCTCTGACCTCAATTTGATAGACCTACAACCAATCGGAGTAATGGATAAACCTACAACCAATCAGGGCAACGGATAGACCTTCAACCAATCAGAGCAACGGATAGACCTACAACCAATCAAAGCAATGGATAGACCTGCAACCAATCAGAGCAATGGATAAACCTACAACCAGTCAGAGCAACGGATAGACCTACAACCAACAGAGCAACGGATAGACCTACAGCCAATCAGAGCAATGGAATATACACTCACCGGCCACTTTATTAGGTAGACCTGTCCAACTGCTCGTTAACACTTAATTTCTAAGCAGCCAATCAC
>NC_048410.1:25401046-25417168 GCF_013103735.1 Etheostoma cragini | reverse complement strand
CAGACTGGTTTCTTGAACATGACAATGAGTTCGCTGTACTCAAATGGCCTCCACAGTCACCAGATCTCAATCCAATTGGGAAACATCTTTGGGATGTGGTGGAACGGGAGATTCGCATCATGGATGTGCAGCCGACAAATCTGCGGCAACTGTGTGATGCCATCATGTCAATATGGACCAAACTCCCTGAGGAATGCTTCCAGCACCTTGTTGAATCTATGCCACGAAGAATTGAGGCAGTTCTGAAGGCAAAAGGGGGTCCAACCCGTTACTAGCATGGGGTACCTAATAAAGTGGCCGGTGAGTGTATATTGCAACTTGCACTTTTGCTGAATCAAGTAGGAAGGATGGCAAATGCCTTGATTGCGGTTCTCTGTTCCTCTTTTAAAATGAACACGCTGCTGATATCTTCTCGAGACGCCATGGAGAAATCTACACATTTCGTTGGTGATCACGTTACTGTTGATCATCTGTCCATCATCATATAAAGCCCGCCCTGATAGTCTGTTTTGTCCGAACAGCTCTGGTTCGAGCATAGTTGCTCCACAGCGGATGAACCCAGACCAAACTTCCCAACCTCAAATGTTGTGGGCGGAGCTAAGTTCAACTGGCATCGAGGTTACTCATACATTAATACAATACATAACTTATAAAGTAACGGAGCCTACAGGGATGAAGGGCCAGTTAAACGACCATGCAGGTCTCTAAATCGGAGAAAATAATTTACGTAGGTAGGTGGAAGGTGGATGATTTTAAGCTTTACGCAGGCGGATTCAGATAAAGAGCCAGTCACACATTTTTGATAAATAGTGTGTTTGTGCATATATAATAGAGGCATACTGTAGACTTTATATTTGTGTAGTTCTAAACACCTGTGGTGTATTACACTATAGGCTATATGCTATTATATTAGATGTGTGTGTGTGTGTGTGTGTTAGATACAACAAATAAAAATTTACAACACCATTTACATTTTTCAACGTTTCAAGAACACGGTTCCGCTCCTCTGTCACAGAACATCAAATGCAGCACTATCTTTTTTTAAATCTTTTTTGTCTACAATCTACAACAATGTTGCAAAAGAAAATAAAACAAAAGAAATGAACCACACCAAACAAATAACAAAAGCTCCTGGCCCTACTTCATAATAAAATATTATTATGAAACAAATAAATAAGAAAATACAGGTTTGACAAAACAAGAGACAGCTGATGCAGTGCTGCACGTCATATTGAATTGCTCGTCGCTTTGTGTAGAGAGATGTCTTGTGGGAATTGGGAAAGGGCTTTTTATTACACCCATGGGTGCTTCTCATGTAGCTGATTTGATAGCTCCTCGACTCCTCTGTCGTTGGCTCAACCGGAAGTTCTGTCCCTCCTCGGTGTATCACTTATTTCTGCCCCGAGGAGCGAGCATCGAGAAGGGATCATCGAGGAGCTTTCGAGAGGGCAGCCTTCCTGGAGTCCGTGCTGCTGAAGGACGCCGATATAGCCGACGTATTCACGTGGTGCTTCAGAGGAAAGGAAAGGATGATTTATACCTCCAACACACATTTCCTTGGTTCCTCTCTCCTCCCATGATTTCCTTGTGTCTCTCCTGTTCCTCCTTGGTGGGAGGGACTAAGACGCGAAGAAGGGAGGCAAGTGGAGGACTCAAGGAGGCAATTTAAGCAACATAGGCTGCCTCTCATCCCCCTTTTTCTGATAGCTCCTCTACCCCTCAGAAGTTAATCTGTCCCTACTCGGTGAAGCTCTTATTTCTGGAGGAGGAATCATGGAGGAGCTATAGGCAAGGATACACGAAAGCAGCCTTCCTGAAAGTCATGCAGCTAAAGGAGTTGCTATCTCCGCCCAAACAGCTGATGAATTCATGTGACACTTCAGAGGAAAGGATGTGTCATCCCTCTAAAATCCATCTCCTCCCATGATTTCTCTCCCGTGAGAGGCACTAAGAATAGAGGAATGGAGGCAAGTGGAGGAGTCAAGGAAGCAATTTAAGCAACATGAGATGCACCCCATTTTTCCAGTGAGTCCACCACGGATGGAACAATAACCTGCTGACACCTTAACTTCAGCCTCTGAATCTTGAACTCTGACCGTGATGTTTCTAGAGTTTGGTTTGTCCACAATGGTCAAACCAAAGACAGACGCAGCGCTCCGCCCTTCTTCCTGCTGTTTTCCTACCTAGAGTTTCTATTCCCCCTACTTTCATAACCTGACGATCTACGTGGCTGCATGAGAGCTACAATTTCAGATTAAGACTTCACAACAAAATGTAGGATCATATTATCAACTATGATGCACTCTTAAACAACCCAACAGTGGAACGATACATCCACCGGGTCTCCGGCGATTCACATTAACGCACGATTTGGTCACTTGGAAAGGTTTCGGGGAGGTTTGGGAACAGCAGTGACACCCCGCTGAAAACTCCCAGCTCCTATTAGGTTTGGCCTAGTGGTCTAAAACTTTACACAGTCTTCCTTGACAAGATGTAGAAGGCCTGTGTGGTGGTTTGCATAGTGTGGCATAAAGCATATCTTAGTTATTGGTAATAAAATATGACTTAGTATAGGCGAGGAACCAAAAAAACACGTTTTGAACTGTGTTTGAATCGATGTAGTGTAGGTTGTGTTTTAATCACATGCACATCTTCAGAAACAAGAAGAAGTTAGGTTTCAGTGTGCCCAGATGGCTCATTTGGTAGAGTGGGCGGCCATATAGGAGGTTTACTCAGCGGGCCCGAGTTCTACTCCGACCTGTGGCCCTTTGCTGCTTATCGTCCCTCCCTCTGTCTCCCCTTTCATGCCTTCAGATCTCCTGTCAAATAAATGCCTAAAAATGCCCAAAAGATCATCTTAAAAGAAGAAGTTAGGTTTCAAATAAAGCCTATGGTCTTGCAGAATTCCTCTGTTTTTAATTTGGGTTTACTGGCAAACAGGCATAAATCAAACAAAAAGGGGTGTACACTCATAGCCAGCTACAACATCACACTCTACTTACATATCAATGTAAAAACGATTAAATAATATAGACCATAAGAAATAAGTACTTTTACTTTTGACAAATAATAACGTATACAATTAAGATTTTGAACAGGACTTAATTGAGAATATTTGAATTGTGGTCTTTTTTTTTTTTTTACAAGTACACAATCTTCCACCTAATTAGATACATACATTTCTGCTTAGTTGGTAATTCTGCACTCATTGTTTGATTACCAGATGGGGAATGGGCGGGGGGGGGAGGGGGGGGGGGGGGGGGGGGGGGGGGGGGGGGGGGGGGGGGGGGGGGGGTGCGTGTCTGTGTGTGGTGCTATACACTTGAATTTCTCATCAAACTCTACTGTCAGCCAAGTCTATACCCATAAGCCCCAGAGAGAGAGAGATACACATTGACGTTGCATGTGTGTGTGTGTGTGTGTGTGTGTGTGTGTGTCTGTAAATCCATCTTAACACTTCAATCACACATGGGCCATGTGCAGCAAACACACACAGCCACCAATTCTAAAACTCTCTATCAGGCTGCATTTTTCTTTCTGCACCCTTTCTCTCCTCATAATAACACGCACACACACATATGTGTGTGTGTCTGATGACAGAGTGCATATGAAGGCACCAAAGCCTTCTCATCCTGCTTTGCCCCTGATCAGCCCTGCTGGGAGGATTGGAGTGGAATTGGCTGGGATTAGCTTAACACTGCCATGTGGCATTCGGCACGGCACCGTGCCAAAGGACACGCAGACACACCCACAGGACCATCTCTCACGCAGCTTTCATACATGCATGTCTCCATGCCTACACTCACGCAAATTGTGGGGACCTTTTTATTATTATCTATCTGTTTTGAGATTACTCAATCCGATGCAAAAGTTCTATAGCTACATAGTTCATGATCCACTTCACCGCAATTTCAAACTGATTCCATTTGATTCAGTGATTTATGTGGACCTATACATGGTTTGAATTAGGTGTCAAAGGTCGTCCTGAATGCTTATTCCCAACAACAATCAACACTATTAAACATTAAATAGTAATGTCATCACCTTGTGATGCTGCAGTTTACATAACTGCCAGGTTCAGATTTGTAAATACGGTTCAAAACAACATCCCAGTTCTAAACAACTGTTTTTTTTTGTCAATAGCATCTATACATGCATATTGCCTCTTGGTAAATAAAGAAGTGCCAGAATGATATTACAAGCATGCATATCTCACATCAATCTGTCGTCCAAGGTGATAAAATGGCCATCCAATAGATAATGTGTTGTTAAATGCACAATCCTTTAAACCCTAACAAAGCCAACTCTGCAATAATACAACCCTCTAGAGTCTGATTACTTCAAGTTGCAAACATGGGGATCTTTCCATCTTTACCTTGAATGAGGCTTAGTGGCAACTCAGTCCCCTAGACTTGAACCCGACAACAACACAATATTTTACCAGTACTCTTCCCGAGCAGTGGCATAACATAAACCCTCGGAATTGGCCCTTGTTAATCTTTCAAGAGCATGTCTCTGGTAAGCCCAACCAAAACTAAAGGGGTGTGTCTGTATGGATGGCAATAACCCCAACCTGTCGTCAGACACCGCCTACCAAGATCCTGGGTCTGAACGAGGTTTCTGCCTAAAAGGAAGTTTTTCCTCGTCACTGTTGCACTGTTGCTTGCTCTGGAGGAAACTAGTAGAAGTGTTGGGTCCTTGTAAATTCTGGAGTGTGGTCTAGACCTACTCTATCTGTAAAGTGTCCCAAATGGTCCAGACTGCGGTTGCCATGGCAACACTGAGCAGCAAGCTGCCAGCCACCAGCTCAGGTGGCAAGTGGGGGGGCATAAGCCCCCTCCCCCATAAATATACACATATACTGTATGCACGCATACATATACACACGCACATATGCACATACACACAAGCACACACACACACGCACATGTATATTTTACATATAGGTGTAAACCTCTATACACACTCGTAACCTTACAAACAGACACACACGTAGATATATATATGCATACACGTATACATAACAAAACCAAACTAATGGATGTTATACTGGGCCTGAGAGGAAAGAGCAGAAAAAAAGAGAGAGGAAAACCAGAACTAATATGGCAACAACAGTGATTTAGGATAAACTAGTTGCGCAAAGTCAGGGACTGAAAGCAGGGCTGTTCAATCAAAGCAGAGGGTGAAGTAGTGATCATTTATTTGTGGCGCACACACATACAAACACACACACACACACTGGACCAACAATTCCTATTTATACAGGAATACACTGCCAGTGGAAATGTCCAGACACAACACAGAAACATTGCAGATAGGAGCCCTGGTGAATTACATAAGCTCGACAGCAACCCTAACACTCACACACACACACACACACACACTCACACGCACACATTCACACACACACACAAACCCAAACACACATACACACACGCACTAGATGTCACTTACCAGCTACATGTACAAATGCTGCCACGTCCCTGCTGCCTTCTCTTTCAAAGGCACCTGTATTCCAACGTGTGTGTGTGTGTGTAGATGAGTGTGTGCCCTCAGTCAGAGCCTTGGTAACTGTAACCATCAGCCAACAATAGATCCTCCATGACAATAATAGGCTACCTCTCTGCAGATAGGACTGAATAGATGGAGCATACAGAGCATGCCTGGCAGAAAATCCCTGGGTATTATAACGTCACATGACCAGCCACCATCAGTCACAGAGCGAGCTGCGGAGATGAGGGCAAGGAGAGAGAGAGGCAGAGAGAGCACATGAGTTAATAGGTGGAGGAGGGTGACGTCACAGTGCTGCTCAATTCCCCCTTTCTTTTCATTACATAGACGGAGACAGAGAGAGAGAGGAGGCAAGAGCCAATAAAGACATGAGGATTGTCTGAACCCCTCCCTGAGCAGGAAAGCCAGCACTAACAGAGGCAAACATGGAGAGGCAGAGACAAAAGAAAAGAAGAGAGAGAAGCAAGGAGATCCAGCTTGCAGACAGGGAGAGAATATAGATATATATACAAACACACACACACACACACACACACAATATAAAAAACAATTTAAAGTATTAAAAAAAGAAAAAATGTATAACAAAGAATCATAATGTTGTTTTCATTTATTTAACAGTATCTACATTGACATAAGCAAAGAAAACAAAAGGACATATGCAAAGGGCAGCCAGAAAACCCTCAAGGGGTTTGACATTTTCCGTAGAAATTAACTAACTGAAAGGTAGCACATAGGAAATAAAAACAAACAAAACATAGTCCATAAGAAAGGGACAGAAGAAAGTAACAATTACATGAGGGGAGGAAATAAAGAATTAACAAAGAGAGAAAAAGAAAAAGTTATCCAAAATAAAGAAGATAAAAAAGACAAGAGACAAGCTACTGATGCTGTAAAATACCCTTCACAGATTTTTTTTTAATGATAGAGGAGAAAGTGTCCGTAGGCAGGGAGTGAGAGAACTCTATTTGATTGATTCAACCTAACACCAGACCTAGGGCGGGCGATATGGAGAAAATCAGATATTACAATATTCTTGACCAAATACCCCAAAATCAATATTGCAGCAATATTCTAGGGATTGCATTAGGTGCTCTAACAAAATATCTTCACACTTAGATTTTAGATACATAAATCAGTCAGTCTAAGTGGGGAAAAGATAAATAACAGAATAGCAAGAACAGTCTGGTAAGTTCAGAAAAGTCCATTACTTCACTGTAATGCAGCCTTTAAAACCAGTAAAGACAACACAACAGCCGACGCCTATTTTTCATGCGACACGCAAGCATCTTGGAAGCATTTTCAGACAAAACAGAATAGGAAAAGGTGGTTATGTCATTTTATCCCGAATACGTTTGATGAATGACATTTTGATGTTTGAAAGTCTGTAGTTTTTTACATAAATGCAGCTATAAAGGTAATTTTAACAAAATACTAATAAATAATTTTCACAATTATATATTTCAAATATTGCACCTGTCATTACAGAACTAAATATTCTGTAGCCTATTTTGCCGTCAATACTGCCGACATTGTCTTTGCTGTTATCAAATCAGTAATTGAATCAAGTATACTACTGCTTGAGTGCAGTAATACTATGGGTTGGGTGTTTTAGTCTTATTGTGGTAGTCTGTTTTCCTGTATTAATTTCTCAGCCTGGTTTTCTGTCTTGTCTTGTGATGTGTTATTTTGGGTCTTGTCTTGTAAATGTTCTGTTTCGTCCTTCATGTTTTGTTTCATATCTTAGTCCTTGGTCGCTCTCTTGTTGTAGTTTCTGTCTTGTTGTCTCCTTTGTGTGTCTTGTACATGTTCTGTTTCCTGTTTTATTGTGATAGTCTTGTTTTCTGTGCCGTCTTGTTTAGGTTACTTCCTGCCTTAGTTTTCCCGCCCTTGTGATTGTCCGATGTCTTCACCTGTTTCCCAGCCTTTGTGTCGCCTGCCTCGTTCTGTATTTAGTCTTGGAGTTCCCCATGTCTGTTGTCAGATCATTGCGGTGTTATTTTGTGTGAGTTTGGTGTATGTTTGTCGCTGGTTCCTGTTCTCTTTTGGAGGTTTGGGGTTTTAGTTTTTGGATTTTTTGAATTTTTTTTTTTTTTTCTTTTGTTTGTTTTTGCATTTTGGATCCCTGACTGCGGCCCGGCGGCGGCTGTGGCTCAGTGGTAGAGTGGTTGCCTGCCAATTGGAAGGTTGGTGGTTCGATCCCCGCCCCTGCAGTCATTGTCGAAGTGTCCTTGGGCAAGACACTGAACCCTGAGTTGCCCCCGGTGCTGCGCATCGGAGTGTGAATGTGTGTGAATGTTTATCTGATGAGCAGGTGGCACCTTGTACGGCAGCCCCGGCCACAGTGTATGAATGTGTGTGAATGGTGAATGTTTCCTGTAGATGTAAAAGCGCTTTGAGCAGTTGTTAAGACTGGAAAAGCGCTATATAAATACAGCACAGTTACATTTACATGTATTGGTTTGGACTCTTTTGTTGATAAAGCCTTGTTTTCGACATTCTCCTGCCTGCCTGCCTATCTCTGGTCTTGGGTCCTCATATTCCCGGGAACTTTGACAAGTAACTCTCTCCCCATATGTGATCAACAACAGCACGGGTGATCCAAATCATGTGACTTTTTTCAGCAGCAGCGCTGCGTCAGACACGTTTCTGGTGCCAAATTACAATGTAGATGCAGACTGTATTCCCATTTCATTGTTATTATTGTTTTTAGAACAGATGCGAGATGCATGTAATTCAGGAAGAAGTGGTATAACCCTACACAGTTTTGTGTCTTTACATTCTGTCCTTCCTCGGGGGTAGAGCGGTTGCCTGCTGATTGGAAGATTGTTGGTTCGATCCCTGGCCCTGCAGTCCCATGTCGAAGTGTCCTTGAGCAAGACACTAAACCCCAAGTTGCCCCCGATGCTGCCCCTGGAGAGGGTAGCGTGTTGGTGAGAGCTACATGACATGTAGGCCCATCTAACTTGGAATATTGTCATATTCAAAATAATAGTGGAATGTTGGTGTGGATGTAAACATAGTCAATGATAACTTATTGTTTATGCTTTACCAAAGAAAGTCTAATAGGGGAGAACGTCCACTCTCGGGAAATCCCGAGTTGAGACATTGGGGCTCAATAGGAAGTGAGATGGGGGGGACAGGTAGATGGGTTTTGGCTTTACCAACAGGAAAACAGACCGGGCCAATGGTGACCCTGGAGGACGACCACGGGTTAACCGGATAACGAAAGCCTTCCATTAGAGGAGAAGCACTGATGCTTTCTGCACTGAGCCATCTGCTGGTCACTTCGCTGGTGCAGCTAACACAACACAAGTTGAGAAGTCAAACAGCCCTCAAGAGCAATCACATCAAATATTGACATATGTTTCACTAACTTTATTCATACATCATATTTTTAGGCAGGGCATCTTATTGTTAATTGTAGGAAGGTTTCTTCTCAGCAATCAAAATGGATGGATTTGTTAACACACTACAGGACTCTAAACATTGAGCTATAGCAACGGGTCTCTGTTGTATTCATTAAGTTTTATTCAAATCAATTCACATTTATTATTTTTTTATTGCAGATTATCTTCTTGTTCAGAAAAGCTGGGTTCAGGTTCAGTTGTAGCACAGTGCATGTGCACCCTCTAGTGCACTTTCTTGTGTACCAAACTGATTATTTAATGGGTTTAGTATTTCACACTGTATGCTTTTCCACACAATTTTAAAATATGTCTATTTATAATTTGTCTCCATTATGTGTGTTCTTTTTCTCTTTCTTATTCTCTTGTTTAGGAGGCAGACTCTGGATGAAGGTGGGATTTCTTTCTTTTGTTCCAAGTTGATATTTTCCAACGCACCTGCACAGAAGAATTTCTGGATGTGCCAGTTGTAGAGCTGAAATCGGGTCTTAAGAGTTAGGCCCGACAAGGTCCGATCCCGACAAGTACACAACAGATTTATAAAAGCCCAAACACGTTTACAGCATTATATGTTATTCAAATGTGCCAACGCACACAGCGCTTTTGCCTTTTGTCAAGAATGAGTCACTTATACATTTGTTATCATTTATTCATGACTATAGACCAAAACGTAAATCAGCAGAGGCCAGCCTCCGTTTCACCTCCTCGGTATCCATTTTTTCAAGCTCATCTAAACACTTTACAAGCCCTTGTGGATAATGATAGAAATTAAAAACTGTTGGGTTCTGGCAAAGATCTTCAGCTCACATTCAGTTGTTACTTCAAAACAAGCACTTTTAATAAATATAAAAAATTTCAAAATATAATTCACAGACAGGGTTCGATTGAATAGGAAAAGGCCCCACTAAAAATAGAATAACAGTTACATTTTAGTGCAGTTTTCTGCTGATATTTTCTGAGTGTCATTCCCGAAACGTTGCAGCCTTTCACCGTGTGCAGTTGATATCGCGATGACGAGGAAAAAGCCTTATATTGAGCAGCCCTAGTTGAAATGTTATTTTGGTAGCGAGAGCAAAGGTTTACCAATTGGAGTCGTGCTGCGTGTGAGGAGGGAATAAAGGCTAGGAGACAAGGTTGTCTAGGTTTCACAAAGTCAAATTTAAGACTTTCTTTTAAGACCATTAGGAATGAAATTTAAGATCTATGTGGAAACGTCTGAAATAATTCCCTGATTCACATTATAAAAGGGCCCAGTTTAAGCAGTAGGCTTCAAATATGTGGCTTAAACCTTCAATCAGTTTTTATCAATCCAAGTATCGCTAATCTTGCTATGCCCCACAGCAGAAGATTACAATCTGTTTCACGTCTGTGGTACAATCCCAACGAGACTCCAATAACACGGAAGCTGAAAAAACAAAGCAACAACATAAGTTGCATGTTGGTCTTATTTGTCAAAAATAGATGGAATGATTTCTGGAATAGTGAAAGAAAGAACTACAACACCACAAAATAAAAAATAAAAAATCTAAATAGGGGTGTACAATATCAGGAAAATATCTAATTGTGATTAATTTAATTCACAGTCTATGATTTCAGCCTGCTCTACAGTTTCACCACTGTTTTTACCAGGACATTTGTGATTTTTGAGGTGTGACAGCAAACTGAAGTTCTTCTCACACGCGGTGCAACCGAACGGCTTCTCTCCCGTGTGGATTCTCCTGTGTTTATTTAAATTCCCTTTCTCACTGAACCTTTTACCACACAGTGAGCAAGGGAACGGTTTCTCTCCAGTGTGGACCCTCATGTGTCGGACCAGTGTCCCACTTTCATTGTACCTTTTCTTACACACAGAGCAGCTGAAAGGCTTCTCTCCGGTATGAATTCTCATGTGCGCAGCCAACGTTCCACTCTGGGTGAAGTTCTTCCCGCAAACTAGGCAACAGAAAGGCTTCTCTCCTGTGTGTTTTCTCATGTGTATGTGCAAACTTCCCTTTTGCCTGAATGTCTTACCACACTCAGCACAGTCAAACGGCCTCTCCCCCGTGTGGCATGTTACGTGTCTCTGCAGAGCCGCGTTGTGCATAAATGTCTTGCTACACGCCGGACATTTATAGAATGTCTTCTGACTGTGAGCGCTTGTAGGAGACCCGGCTTTGTTGTTTTCCAGTGGGTCAGAAAATGGCTGAGAGTCAATAATGTGCCTCCAGCCATTGTCCAAGACTTCAGTCTCAGTTTTAAAACACTGCGAAAGGAAAAACTGGCCATCGCTTGTCGCTTTCAAAAAACCAGCTTCATCCAAGCCAAAGGCCGCTTCAGATGCCTCACAGTGGTGCACAGCGGCCCCGGCTTCTGTCTGCTGAGCTGGGGGGTCTGCCTCTCTGGCCTCCTCAGTTTGTCTGTGATGAAGCAAGGAGGAGTGAGGTATCTCTTCATCTTCTTCACTTTTGGCAGACACTGCAGGAAAGTGGAACTCTGGGATGTCAGCCCCGGCCGGCCCCTGAAGCCCCCGTCTGATCCAGATCTCCTCTGGTTCCTCTTTAATGCGCTCTGTGGTCCACTTCTGCTGTTCAGGGGGAACCTTTGGATTGACAACTAGCGGCCGGATTTCCTGAGACCCACCTGAGAAACAAACATAAAAAAGGACAGAAAATGTGTTAAAATGGAAAAAAGATATTTAACAGAACTTAAACAATGTTTTATCTAATTATGTGGAAGGCTTAGGTGCGCCTATTTAGCGAGGGTTTACGCCAGAAACGCAACGTTTGCTGAAATGCCACAAATACAGTGGGGCTCGAAAGTTTGGACACCCCAGGTAAAAATGTCTATTAATGTGCATAAAGAAGCCAAGAAACAAAGGAAAAATTTCCAAAAGCCATCAAATGACCGATTAGACATTCGTATAATATGTCACAAAAAGTTAGATTTAATTTTCATCATTTACACTTTCAAAATAACTAAATAACTAAAAAATGGCGTCTGCGAAAGTTTGGCCAGCCTGCAGAGTTTATAGCATGCACCGCCCCCTTTGGAAAGCTGAAACCTAACAGTAGGCCTGCACGATATTGGAAAAATCTTACATTGCAATACTTTTTCCCCTGCGATATATATTGCAATATGAAGAAAAAAAAGTAATTTTTAAAATATGACATAGATAGCTCTATTTGGAAATAATAAATCATTCTTGACTACTGCTGTGCGTTTGTAGAGGAATGCATCTACATAGAAGAAAAAAAATTAAAAGGTATTTTCTAATCCAGGTGATGTAAATCTTACGGTTTTAAATGCCCAGACTCATCTGACTGTGCCCCAACAATCAGCACCATGGGTTCTTCTAAGCAGATGTCTAGAAAACTGAAAATAGTTGACGCTCACAAAGCAGGAGAAAGCTATGAAAAGATAGCAAAGTGTTTTCAGATGCCAATATCCTCTGTTCAGATTGTAATTTAGAAATGGCAGTCATCAGGAACTGTGGATGTTAAAGCAAGATCTGGAAGACAAAGAAAAATATCAGACAGAACAGCTCGCCGGATTGTGAGAAAAGCAAGTCCAAACCCACGTTTGACTGCACGATCCATCCAGAAAGACCTGGCAGACACTGGAGTTGTGGTACACCATTCCACTATAAAGAGATCCTCGTACAAATATGGTCTTCATGGAAGAGTCATCAGAAGAAAACCTCTTCTATGTCCCCACCACAGAAATCAGCGTTTGAAGTTTGCAAATGAACCCGAAGACAAGCCTGATGCATTGTGGAAACAAGTCCTGTGGACCTATAAGGTTAAAATATAACTTTTTGGCCGGAATGACAAAAGGTGAAGACGGAGAAGAAAAGAAAGGGCAAAGAATTTCATGAAAAGAACCTCTGTCCAACTGTTAAGCATGGGGGGGATCAATCATGCTTTGGGGTTGTGTTGCAGCCAGAGGCACAGGGAACATTTCACAGGCAGAAGGAAAAATGGATTCAATTAACTAACTAACGCTAACTTGATGCCATCTGTGAAAAAGGTGAAGTTAAAGAGAGGATGGATTTTACAAATGGATAAAGATCCTAAACACAAATCAAAACTCAAAATCCAAGGTGGATTACATAAAGAGGCGTAAACTGAAGGTTTTGCCATGGCCTTCACAATCTCTTGACCTCAACATAATTGAAAATCTATGGATAGACCTTAAAAGGAGCAGTGCGTGACAGACAACCCAGAAATCTTAGAGAACTGGAAGACTTTTGGAAGGAAGAATGGGCGAAGATACCTCAAATAAGAATTACAAGATTCAACAAGACAACTTCTTTTTTTTTAAGCTTTTGGAGATTTTTCCTTTGTTTTTTGGCTTCTTTATGCACATTAATACAAATTTTTACCTGGGTTGCCCAAACTTTTGAGCCCCACTGTTGCTGCAATGCGGAGCTACTGCCATTTCAGCGCCCATGTTATTTAATGTAAATGTGCTGTATTTATTTAGCCATTTTCTAGTCTTAACAACTACTCAAAGCGCTTTTACATCACACAGGAACCATTGATCATTCACACACAATCATACACTGTGGCCAAGGCTGCCGTACAAGATGCCAGCTGCTCATCAGATAAACACTCACACACATTCACACTAAATAAATAAATAAATAAATAAAATAAATTAAAATTGTATTGAAAATTGAATTGAATTGAATTGGTGATTTCGGCTGTCTTGACTTCTCAGCTGGGTCTGCAGCAAGACAGCTGATCAGGCACAGAGAGACAACAGAGAGAGACAGACAGACAAAGGGACGTTTTGTAGAGTGGAGAAGAATTACTTTGTGACCGATGTGGAGAGCTGCGTGCTTGCAACAGCGAACTGCCAGATGCGCGATTATGCACGGATCTACCCTTTACGGCGCTTCAGCATGGGGTGTGTTCCTGGCGTTTCTAGGGGTCCTTTCCAAGAAAATCTTAAATTTTTCAGTAAAAACTAAAAAAAGGAAAATACAATTTCAAACTTATTTTGTACAATTAGTAATAACTTAGTTGTGTGTAAAAATTAGAAAAAAATACTAATTTCAAATAAAGGGCTACACCGTTAACCATCTTAGTTGCTGGTGCTAATAGTTTTTGCCCTGCGTGTAAGTGGTGCACAATGTTCCCTCTTCAGAGACATTTCGCACAGCCCTGATTCACTATTGTGGTGATGGCTAGGCGCTACTAGACAGTGACCGGTGTGTGTGTGTGTGTGTGTGTGTGTGTGTGTGTGTGTGGTCGCAGCCTACGGTCATGGACTCTCATTTGTTGTATCCAAGCACATTATAGAGTAATTATATACCATGTGCATTCCTCTATTTTTGTTATTGCCACTCTTCAATCTAACCCCAACCGGCCCGTCAGACACCGCCTACCAAGAGCCTGGCTCTGACCGAGGTTTTTGCCTAAAAGGAAGTTTTTCCTCGCCACTGTCGCACTGTTGCTTGCTCTGGAGGAAACTACTAGAACTGTTGGGTCCTTGTAAATTCTGAAGTGTGGTTTATCTGTATAGTGTCTTGAGATAACTCTTATTATGAATTGATACTATAAATAAAATTGAATTGAATTTAGAGAAAATAGAAAAAACACGTTTAAGGTCCTGTTCGTTTAAGAAAACAGAGGCCTCTCTGTCCTCTGACAGTGTGCTGTCTCTGCCTGCCGTGAGCGTTTCAGAGCCCTGTCTGCAGCAGGTAGGATCTGTGGTGTTACTTGCCGGTGGTTTATCGGTCTGCCTTGTACTGGAGCCTGAAGGCCTCAGGTTTCAGTCTGTTGGACTTAACCCTCACCAGTGACGCTGTTGTATCAAAAGCAAAGCTCTCTAAATAGTCTGTCGCCAAAAAATGCTACAGACTCAAAATCCAGGGGCTGTTGGAGCGCTAGCCAGTTTTGAGGAAGCTAGACATGAGTTGAGGACTGGTTTCATTGTCAAAGGTAGCCTGTGGAAATGTGTCATAACCCCAGCTGCCTTAGCCATATACAGTTCATTACTGCAGCCAGGAGCATTACAGTATGACCCCCCCCCCCCCCCCCCCCCCCCAGACGTCTTGGTTTCCGTTTCCTCAGCCATGTCCTCTAGCCCCAGACTTTTTGTATGCTGTTGCTATGGCTGTGCTGCTAGTGATAGTTAGCCATGGAGTATCTTACCATGCCAGTGACGTAGTAGATAGTGGAATTCCAAAATGGCGGCGCCTGTGTAACAACAACACTTTCAACTTACCATTTTATCCCTTTTGACAAATTCACCCATTTTAGTAATTGTACCAATAAGAAGAAATAACATACAACTGTTTTATCACCATTACTCAAATTCCAGTTCAGTTCATCTTTAAAATGGCGCCATGGGAGCTACGCTTAGAGAGGAGAGGCTTATCCCCTTGAGTCTAAGACACCAGGGGCCTCTTGCATGAAAGTAGAATAAAGATATCCAGGATAAGTGAAAAAGCGCAGCTTGACTTAGTGTGATCTGCTCATTGCGGCTTTATCGGTTGCACGTTTGTCGAGCCAGGATGAACTATTGGAGCTATGTCCAGCCAGGTGTAGATAGCTGGGATAAGAGCACGTTTGCAGCTTTCTTAAATAGACAGATAGATTGATCACAGATTTACTGATGCAGAAATGGAGAAGACGCATGCGCCATTCATTTCACCCAATGAGCAGCAGCTTCTAGTGGAAAGTAGAGGAGGTGAAGAATAATATGCAGAAAGAGAAATAAAGCTGTTATCAAAAGGAAAGAAAACGCCCAACAGACTATAGCGGACTGACTGAATGTGTAAGGATGTAAAAATATGTACTTAGCCGACTAGTCACTCCACATTTTTACAAAGTTGTAGGCTACACTGTGTTTTAATTGCTTTACATACGCTGGTTTCATGTGTTGGATTTATTTCTGTATCTGTTTTTATGTGGTAAATGTGCTGGTTTTACCGTGAAGTGTTTTTCAAGTAGGCTACCATGTAAAGCGCAAAATAAATAAAATGTGATATTATTTAGCCTACTTTTACTTGAACGTGAGCAGAGGGAATTAATGATCCTCGGGAAATGTAGCCTAAGGTCTCTAGGCTTAATTTCAAACCCTTATTCACAACGCGAGAACATGTTTTATAACCGTATGGACAAATCTCTTTAATCTATGTCTGATTCTTTGTACAATTAACGTTCATACAGAACAATCAGAAAGGGACCAAAACTAGAAAAAGAAGTGACTTCATACTTGC
>NC_048410.1:25391222-25400946 GCF_013103735.1 Etheostoma cragini | reverse complement strand
GTCACTCCGCTACTGGGTGCTAGTGCAACCATTTCTAACCATCTAAACAACTGCTATAGTAGGTTTAAATCAAACTCGTGACAACAATAGTGACAAGAAATGCATGTTAATAACAATAAAGCAGAACACATTCAGAAGACAACAGAATAACTGTTAAACACGTTTAATTCGGATAGAGCGGCAACTGATTTGACACATAAGACTCCAGGATTAATTTTAGCCTGGCTGTTAGCCTGCTCTGGACCAGGCTAGCCGCAAAGAATAAATATCCATGGTTACTTGGCTGGGTTTAATTCAACCAGGTTTCGTGCAACCAATTCATCCAGGATAACTTGAATATCCCAGCTTGATCCCTTATCCTGGTTTCGTGCAACAGGCCCCAGGGGGTTGGAGACAGAAATTTAAGCAGGATTCTTTCTATATGTTAAATGGCAGACTTGACCTTATAAACAAATTTTAGAAGTTTGGGTTGGTGTGAAGCAGTGGAATATTCCATATGCTTATTTGGCATCAGTTCTGAATCAATCTGGCTGCAGAGTACATAAACAGAAATAAATTGTTTAACTTTTTATAACTCAACAGAACCAACTTGTTTAGCGAGCTAGCAAACGTCAACAGTGATGGAGAGGGGAAAGGGGGGCACACACCTGTAACGTTAGTAACGTTAACGTTGGACACTTTTTTATACAGCAACTGAAACAGTTAACATGTCCCTGCTGCTTACTGAGCGAGTTTATAAGCGAGATAGATTAAATATATCTGACGTTAGCTATAACTTCAGATATAGCTAGCTAGCTCGCTATATTTGGCGTTATAGCCAACTAAAAGGACAAACCTGATTGGTTGCGGAACGTTCTCTCGACGCCGCAGGACTTCTCAGCTCCCAGCAGCCTGCGCTGGCGATGCATTTCCTCCTCGTACTCGGTAATGGTTCTTTCAAACATCTCGATTATATCTTCAACAGCCACAGTCAGGCGCTGGTTGACGTACGTTCTCAGTAAGTGGAGTGTAGACATTTTGAAGGGACAGCTAACCGGAGAACAGGAACATAGACAGTTAAATGAACAGGAAAAAAGCATAGACAGTTAAAGAAAGAAAGGGAAGTCGGAACGCTTCGGGCGACGGATCCTGTGGATGGCGTCTTCTTCTTCGTCGTCGTGTTCTTCTTCTTCTTTTTACTCCTCCTCTTCTTCGAGGTTTAGCAGCAGCTGGCATCCTTAGTGTTGCGTTAGCGACATCTTCTGGACATAATTAACTCCTACAGCGACATTATTTAAAAAAAAAAGTGTCAGTCATTATTTACTTTTTGTCTTCTGATTTATGTCATTGTAACAATTATATTGATTGTCTGTTGTCTTTTAAATATTTTCAATCTTAATATAATATTAATAATAATACTATTGTTAAATATCTATTTTAGTATTGTTCTATGCCACTTTTGTTTGTAAAGAACTCCCAGAGCCAAGGGTTTAACTTTGGCTTGACAAGCTTTGGGGGATGGAGGTGACCAAAACCAAATCCCGTTTCCTGCATTTCTACATAACTTTAGAGACTATGATGATACAAAATCCAGAAGCTAATAAGGTTGATTGTAATGATAAATTCCCTGTAAAAAGGCTGCCTTTTTCCCTTTTCACTAGCCTCTGTTCCAACAATTAACCATGTTTTGTGTCTGCTTTCAGTGTAATGTTGTAGTTTATTTGCTACTTTATCATGAACATACTGGCCTGTTTAGTGGGGTAAAGGGTGCATATTGTTTTCTGTGGTCCTGCCTGTGATTTCAGCTGCTCACCAGCTTCATCAAGGAAAGTACATACAGGTTTTCCTGGTTATGTCCGTTCAGCAGGGGGTGGCCATTCCTAATGTGTAGAACAATAGGTAAGATATTACTTAGGGTGCCTACTGCTGTGGGTGCACATACATGTGTAAATAGTGATCAAAATCCAAATGTAATGGTATTTTCAGGAACTGTACATACCAAAGTTTTTGCACATATCAAGCTTCCTGTCAGCTTCTTAAAAATCCCTTTTTTAAAGTTTTGGGAGGGTGGACATTCTCCCAGAAAAATTAGCACTAAACTGTGCATAAGAAAAAGATGTCCAACTTTCCTTATTGTTTAAAATAGAGGCCGATCCAATAAAATAAACATATTTTGAAAGTGGGGAAGACACAAACTGTACCAAGTGGAAGTTACGCTTTAGCGTTCAGCTTGCAGTTTGTCCCATTTGTGTGAACTTGTTAGGAAGCTGAATAAAGATGTTTTGCCTTGTTCACTCACTCCACGGTCAGCCCTAATCTTTTTTTTAATTTTTTTTTATCATGTCCTTTTGCTCTCTCCTGGCTCCAACCTCCTACGTATTTCAGCTCAATTTCATTTTCCTTTAGTACAACATCTGGGCTTGCACCACATTCTTAGGTTTTCTCTGGCCAAAATTTGATTTTCCAGCTTGGTCCGTTAGTGGTGAAGGAGCTGAGGCAAACGCTAGCGATGAAAGCCTGTAATGTCTGTTCATCTGTGTTTGTGTGGTAATATCTTAATCTTTTTTAGTTTGGTAGCGCCTGGGCGCATGAGTAGGATGCAGTTGTTTTGGTCTGAAATGTTCAGTTCCTGTTTTTTTACAAAGCCGACGTCATGACCTAACGGTAGCGGTTGGTTATGGCAGACCCAGTGTGGCAGATCCAATTTACATGTCAACATGTCTTACCAGATATAAGTGCTTCTGGGAACGGTTGATAACTCAAACTTGCAGAGAACCTAGACATCCGTTTGATTACATAGAGTCATGCATTAGGCTTGGTTATGGTCTCATACAGTTGTCAGGTGCGCGGTCTGCTCGTGACAGCCTGCCTACCATGTAATTAACATTTAAGTTAACATAACTTCCACTAAACATAACGTGTATTTGTATGTGATGTCCACTGGTAGCCTGTGAATTTCTATGTACATAATCAGGAGCAGTACGACACCGTTGCACGGTTACATTTGGTCTTGTTCAGTAGCCTGGTGAATCCTTATTTGACTTTTTCTCTTAAATAAAAGCATGTCAATAAAGCTTCATGTCTGGTCCTTGTTATGACTCCTATCTTCCAGTGTGGCCCTGTGAAGTAGAGTTTGACATCCCTGCTGCAGAGGACAGCGTTGCTTCAGACACAGACCCTCGTTGCTGTTGCCTCCCTGTCTGTCTTTTACAGCTCTGTTTTCGTCCATTATTTCGCTGGCACTCAGTTAACAACTTCCCAGTGCGCTGTGGACAAATTATACCAATTTCTTCTTGACAGGGACCAGGGCATGGTGAAGTTTAAACGCATTAGCTGGAAGGAAAGTTGAATGTAATATCTGATTCCTTAACAGTGGTGATACAGTGAGCAACAAATATCGCCACGGTAATGGACTGCAAAAACAATCCCATTGCAGTGGTGTCATGCTCAACCCTGAAAAGCGACACTATACATCATCATTCCAACACTGTCATTATCTATAGCTTCATATTATTTGATGCTGATAGCAACATCAGAAGGAGAGATAGCGGCAGATTGGTTCCATCAGATAGCATTCATCCCAGAGACTGCCTGCACTCGGCAGACACACACATACTGAAAGATAACGGCCAACGGTGTCACCGGGAAAATAGGAAGCGTTGGGTTATTAAGATGGTAAGTGCTGATATGAGACAGGACATATGTCAGGCTTGTCATTGTGTGCGTGTGTGTGTGTGTCCGAGGATAGTCCTGCTTGAGTTTGCACCCCTCTGGACTTGAAGATTTCTACTCTCAATTACTTACTGTCCAGAGGAAATGCAACATCTGGTTGTCTGCCCTCCTTTGCATGGAGACAAGATGACTTCTTGTAGCCATAATATATAAACTGTGTATTACACAGAGGGGTTGTGGCACCCCATAATGAAGATGTCGGCAACATTATTGTTATTCCATAAAGGGCCAAGCAAGCCATATTTTATTTTAGGCCTGTCCCATACATATACATTAACTTTCAAATCAATTTATTTTTTCATTTCATACAGTAATAATAGCAATAATATTTATTATTATTTCTATAACACTTTTTCGAAAACCCAAGTTATAAATAAACGTAACTTGCAGCAAATGAAAATAAAAAAAATTACAAGCATTTTGTGTGTATGATTAGAGCGGATTAGAAGAGATGAAAACAATTGTAGTTAAGTAAAATAAATTAAATTACAAAAAATAAATAAATATCTAATAAATAAAAACATAATTCCCTTCAAATTAAAAAAAAAATTAAATCAGGATAAGCCCTCCAGTAAGCGTATGCTATTTCTATTTTTTTTCTTAGATTTTTTTCTTGGGTGGTTTTTTTTATCAGACACATCTCAACGAAAACACGCACATTAATCAAAAGCGTCAACAATTATCACTCAAATTCAGCAGGAAAGGCGCATAGAAACAGCTCTTTCGCCAGTGTGCAATCCTTCTCTCGTCATCAAGGGGGGGGGGGGGGGGGGGGGGGGGGGGGGGGGGGGGGGGGGTCGCTAACAATAACCTTGAGAGCCACTTAGCTAGAGATTGCTCAGGGCCCTGAATGCAAACACTCTTCCCCCCTTGACCCTCTCGTTTGAAGCCACGCCTCTGTGTAGATCAGAGCAGCAAGAACATGAACAGTCTTTAAAGTAAAAGTACGAACTTGAAATCAATTGTAAAACATGAATTGATTCTCACGGGTCTGAAATCATAGTGTCAATGTTGTAGAAAAAAAACTTCCCAGGATACAAGTTATGGCCTGGGGAAGAGTAGGCCTACAATCAGTCTTTGGATTTAAAAGCACCGGAAATTGTGGCCTTGGGGCTCGTAGATGTCTGTTGTACAAGAAGTAAATGTAAAGTTGGTCTTCGGATGTTTGTGTTGTTGTCCTGCACTGCTGTTGGAGCTGAGGCTGTGTTTGTGTGTGTGTGTGTTTGTGTGGCGATTTCAGTTTTTTAGGGGGGCTCAAGCCTACATTTCATCTCAGCCCCCATTAAAATTATAACAATAAAAAAAAAGTGTTTGAAGCGTGAGTGTCTGTTAGAGACAGAGGACAAAAAACTACAGGTTCAAAGAAACAGGTTTAATATGCTATACACCTGTAACCCAGTCAAGGGAACTTTTTTTTTTATTCAGATATTGTTTAGTCCATATTTTACATGTATCCTCTTTTGTAATAATAAATACATATATTCAATGTTATCCATTGAAATTACTGATTAAGCGAGTGGGGGGTGCAAGGCACTGTTTCCGTGCCACATTCTTAGTCTCCTCTTAAGGTCTAATCCTAAAAGGGTTAAAATCCCTACTTGTGTGTGTGTGTGTGTGTGTGTGTGTGCGTGTGTGTGAGTGTTCATCCGTTCTCCTTCACATTTGGCTTCCTGGGTACCCAATGAACTTAGTTTGGAATTAAGAGCGGTCTGGACAATGTTGTATAATGGATATCAATTAACTATGAATACAACTAAGCAAGCGCACAATTAATTTTGAGAAAAACAATGCTGGCTTCACTTCTTTATGGATTGAAAATAAAACTCAATTCTTTTATCTAAGCTAGCTAAAAACAATGAAAAGGGCTCTGAGTGGGTCTGTTAGCCTCTCTAACAACAACAACTGCTCTTCCTCTCCAATAAATCCCAGCATGTCCAAAAAAGGCTCTCAAAGCATTAAAAATTATTTTTATTCTCTCAGATTTCCCATCTGCCTCAGCAGAACAGCTGATCACATTGGCCAGAAATGCTAAAAACCTGCAGCCACCTCAAGAGTCTCCAATTAACATGAATTCAATTCAATTTTAAATCTAGTGTCAAATCATAACATAAGTTATCTCAGGACACTTTACAGATGGAGTAGGTCTAGACCAATAAGGTACAGAGAACCAATTAATCCCCCCAAGAGCAAACATTTGGTGTGACAGCGGCGAAGAAAGGCTTCCTTTTAGGAGGCAGAAACCTGGCCGGTGGCCATCTGCCTTGTTTGGGGGTTGGGTATGTGCACACGCACGCACGCACGCTTGCACGTACGCACGCACGCACGCACGCACACACACACTATGGCCAATATATGACTTAATTCATATATCCATTAGATTCTTTGTAGATTTGTCATTGCAACCCTACATCTTCCAGTATGTAATGATTTTGTCTAATATGTTGTGTTTTCCCATAAAAAATAATTGCAGTCAAGATTATGTTCACTGACAAATAATAATTGTCCACAAAGTAAAAAGGTATTAGTCCTAAGTATGTGGTTGGAGTGGTTGAGCACAGAGACAGTAGAGCAATGACAATGGAGACCGACGTTCTCAAAATCCTTCAAGTGGTTAGGTTGAAATCACACACATTTGGTTCAGGTTATGGAGAGATCATGGTTTTCTATTCAATATTGAACAAGGGGTCACATCATGTCACACTTTTTTTTTAACTACGGGGTATCCTACTCTAACTCTAACCGGGTTCTGTGAATTGCCTATACACAATCTTAACAGTTTATGTGTTAATCATCATCAATTTAGTTGTGACAAATCAATGTTGTAGTAAAATAATCATAGTACAAAAATCAAAAACTAAATCTGGTGGATGTACTTGTCAAAAATACATAGTATGAGCAACACGCTTATTGACTCACTATTCTACCTGGGTATGACGTGTGTGACAGGCTGCTTGTCTGAAACCAACATGGCCCATAATCACAATGTAATCCAAACTGTAGTACATTATATTTTTCAGTGTTGAAATGTAACAAAGTTCAAAAGCTTCCGTGCCATACTTAAGTATACATTTTTTACGTATCTGTACAATTCTATTTATATTTCTGGAAACATTTGCTTTTACATTTCCACAAACCATCTTTGTTACTCGTTACTACAAAATAACATCAGAAGGAAAGTGTTAGACAGTAAAAATGCAGTTTGGCATATCAATGCCCCTAGATTGCAAGTTAATGCACGCTCCATTCCAGTTGGTGATAAAATGCTAATTTTGTTGCCAAATGCTAAAACTAAAGAAGATGAGGAGGAAGCATAATAATGGATAGCATCATGGAAACACCTGCTCTGCCGTCAAGGTAACAGGCGATGACCCCCCACCCACAAATGTTTGAAACCGTTTGAGTATCAGACACTGTAAGACCTTTACTCAAGTAATATTTTAACAGGTGACTTTAACTTCTATCAAAGTCATTTTCTGGTAAGATAATTGTACTTTTACTCAAGTATTTCTTTAGAGTACTTTATACAGGGGTGATGTTTTTGATGAGCCCATTTCTTTTCCAATGTGTTAGAGAGGACCAGTTTCCAGAAGGGGGCAGTGTTGCTCCATGTCAGACAGCCACTCGGACTTGAAGACAACAGAAAGGGAATGCTGTGGACCTGCGTGTGATGGTCCCATATGGTGTATGTGCCCCGTTGAAAGGTATACAGTTATTCTTTGGATGTTTTTGTTGTCATTCTGCGCTGAAGTTGGAGCTGAGGCTGTGGTGTGTATGTGTGTGTGCGTGTGCGTGTGTGTGTGTGCCCAGATGATATGCATAATTTATGTTCATTGGATTGTTTTGTCTTTTGTCTTATTGCTTGCCACCTGTTTGTTCATTAAAAAAATGTACCTTTCTGGATTTACTTTTCCCCGGTACACATGTCTAAGTTGAGTGAAAATGAAATGGAAATGTTTATAAGGACAACATGGTGATGTATTTGTAACCAACAATAATGAAAATAATTCATACTATATACGTAGTCTATATCGACAACGTTTCATTTCCAGGATAGCTCCGGTATTGCCAGAACTTCCGCCGGATGTCTGTCCCCGTCCTCTGTCTCTGTGTTGGTTTTCTAACCTCTGGTGGATTTCTGAGGACTATGGTTAACTGCTCCTCAGATCTCTGCAGGGTTAATCCAGACAGCTAGCTAGACTATCTGTCCAATCTTTGGACAGAGTTTTCTGTTGCACAACTAAAACATTTACTGTATGTGTAATTTCCTCAACATAATGTAATGTAAGGGGGAAAAGAATCATACAGGCAGCATTAAGTTACCCCTAAAAATGCATTTTTTTAGGCAGTAAGAGTGTGAATTTGAAGTTGAGAAAGTTGAGTGTTGAGAGCAAACCGAACTCCTTTCCATGAGAACAGAGGGGGAACAAAGTCTCTGCTCTGACATGGTCACCCATTTCCATTCAGGAAGCAATCTCTCCCAGGAACGGATCCAATCTGTGACTGCTCCAGCAAAAAGGTCACGGAATTGAAATGTGAAGTTCCCTTGAAATACTCCGAAGAACTGAGTGGTTGTTTGAGACTGCCATGTTTTTTTTTTGTATTCTTCTTACATGGCAGAGCTGAGCGGGGTCAATACTTTTTTAGTTGCAGAGCAGGAGTCAATGACACCAAAGAAACTCTCACTTTTGATTTCTGATGGCACTTGGCTATTAGTTTAGGACTTTGAGAGAGTCATGTCAGGAATGTTAAGTAAGCCCGGGGATATTTATTATTTCCTTGATGTCATTGTTGAAACGGTGGGATGTAAATGTGTATACATGTAGTTGCATGTAAGTAATTTTTTTCCCACCATGCATACACAAGTCTAGATCGAGGGTAGTTCATTTCCTTGCTAATCGCTGTGGAAATTGTCTCTCGCCTTGCAAAACTGTTCGTTTTGGGAAACAACAACAAATTTCGAGCAAGCAAGCTACAAGATTTAAATGTTAAGTTTTGGTGGCTGGGTTAGCTCAGTTGATAGACTAAGCGCACATTTGTAGAGGTTTACTCCTCGACGCAGTCGCTGCGGGTTCAACTCTGGCCTGGGGCCCTTTTCTGCATTTCATGTTCCCCTTTCATGTCGTCATCGGTTTTAGGTCTGAAATGTTCCAAAAATAATCTTAAAAAAAAGATTTGGATGGTTTAACACATGGGCGATTCTAGGATCGGAACATAAGGGGAGGGGCTCAGTTATTTCACTGGATAACAATGACTATATGTACTTATTATTATAACAGAGGAAAAATGCAAAATGTTGAACATGTGAAAAAACTACGAAAGTCCCTTAATGGACTACCAGAATCAAACAAAATGATAAAGACATGTAAGCAAAACATGGATAAAAACAAAAACTTCCTTTGACTGGGTCACAGGTGCATAGCATATTAAAGCTGTTTCTTTGAACCTGTAGTTATTTATCAGTCCTCTGTCTCTGTCAGACACGTTAGCAAACTCTGACGTCAAGCACTGAAATTGATTAACACTCGTGTTGTCTACCCGCCAACCTCAAAATTATTGTTTTTCTGAGTCAAAATTTAAAATGAAAAACCTTTAATCAACCTTTTGGTTGTCTTTTTTTTACCCTTTTGTGGCTTTCCTTCAATGATTTTGTCACTTTTTTGAGCCTTTTAAAATTTTCGTTGGTTTTCCCCAAAATTCTTAAATATTTTTTTTTACATTTATCACTTTTTGACATTTTTGCTACTTTTTCCCATGTCACTTAATTTGACATTTGTTCACGTTGTAGTCACTTTTATTGACATTTTTCTCTCTTTTTTATACTTTTTTGGGATTATTTCTTCAACTTGTGAGAACCGTTGTTGGGAACCATCCAAGTTACTTTTTTGGTCAATTTGTTTGAAAGAAACGTCTCGGGTTACGTATGTAACCCTTGTTTCCCGAGATAGGGGAACGAGACACTGCGTCGGTTACGACACTATGGGAACGCCTTTAGGCATGACAGGGCTGAATGCGA
>NC_048410.1:25374874-25391122 GCF_013103735.1 Etheostoma cragini | reverse complement strand
GACCAGAAGGTATCACGCTGGAAGCAGCTGCCATGAGGCCCAACACCCTCTGGAAGTGTTTTACTGTGATGGCGCGGCTGGGCCGCGCCATCACAGAGCCGACACGACATCTCGACACGAGCCGGAGACAGACGTGCCAGCATCGTCAACAAGTCCCACCCCACCCCTAAGAAGACAGTCCTTTGGGCGGGTGGTAGCACACTCTTTCCCTCGTTGAGCCTCAGCCCCAAACGAAGAAGATCAGCAAGGACGACAGCTCGATGCTGAACCGCCAACTATCGAGACTGAGCCAGGATAAGCCAGTCGTCGATGTAATTGAGGACCCGGATGCCCTGGAGCCGCAGAGGGGCCAGCGCCGCATCCATACACTTGGTGAAAGTGCGAGGGGAGAGTGCCAGGCCGAAGGGAAGAACGAACGGAGACATGGAAGAATGTGACCCTCAGATCCACGGTGACAAACCAGTCCTCAGACCGGATGCTCTTCTCCAAGCCCCGCCAAGCTACTGCGAAATCCGCCAGCGGAACCAACCCCTCAGGGCTGGTGGCCGTTGCGCCGTGCCGATCACGGACGAGCCCCTGAAGCGGCCGCCAGGAAGAACCCGCCAATGATCCGCAGTTTGGGAGCTGAACCTCCGGCCCACTGCCACCCCTTGGGGCTGGCAGAGCGGAAAAGGCTCGGGGGCTGCTAGGGCTTCCCGAGCGCCACGGCGGCGGGAGGACAACAACGCCATCGGCCACCCTGGAGCAGACCTCAGTCGGCCTCCGGGGCATTGACACACGACGGCGGGGATGGTGAGCATCATGAACCCGTATCTCCTCAGAGACCGGTTCAGAACCCGCAGATCCAGAATAGGGCGCAGGTTTCCGTCCTTCATGGGAACCAGGAAGCACCGGCTGTAGAAACCGGACCCGCTGGCCGGCGGGGGAACGAGCTCCACGGCCCCCTTCTCCAGCAGCGAGCACACTTCCCGTCCCAGCACCAGGCCCTGATCCGGGCGCACCACAGTCCGGACCACCCCAGTGAAGCCGGGGGGCGGACCCGGAACTGCATCCCGTACCCGTCTGACGGTGCACAGAACCCACGGGGGAGGTACTCCAAACCTGCCAGCATTACCAACCCCTCAGGGCTGGTGGCCGGTGCGAAATGCCGATCACGGACGAGCCCCTGAAGCGGGCCGCCAGGAAGAACCCGCCAATGAACCGCAACACGGGAGCCGAATCACCGGCCCACTGCCACCCCTTGGGGCTGGCAGCGCGTAGAAGTCTCGGGGGCGGCTAGCGTTTCCCGAGCGCCATGGCGGCGGGACAACAACGCTAGCGGCCACCCTGGAGCGGACCTCAGTCGGCCTCCGGGGGCTAAACACACAGTAAGGACCTCAGCGCCTCGCCCCTCCGCGACTAGCTGACGTCCCTCAGGTCCGACCCGGCTGGGAGGGGTGCGCAGGAGCGTTGCCCTGCGTCCCAAGCTGCTCGAGGGGGACCGCGAGAATCCACACTCCGTCCCTGGCGCTGACGGTGGGTGGCCCATCTCCAGCAACAGGCCCGCCTGGTAGGCCCGCAAAACCGGCATGGTGTGCAGGCTCGCACCAGCCTGGCCCGGCGCCATATACATCTACCCCACTAGCGAGGAAGACACCCGACACGACCCCGTCGGCAGCGCCGGCTGGCTGAAAGACGACGTCTGCTGGGGAGAGAGGTAACTCACCAGAGCGTCTACAACCCGCGGCATCGTCCTGTAGCCGTCCTTAATCCCTGCCACATTGCCATACTCCAGCACCTGGGGAGTAGAAAGCCAGGCAGAGTTAGGTTTATCCCATGATTTACACAACTCACCGTGAAAATACGGGAAAAACCTTGAAGAACCGGGGTGGGGGCACGGAGTGGCTCTGCAGGAAGCGATATCCAGTCTGACAGCCTGTGGCCAATCCAGACCGCGTTTTGCCACAGCTCGTGACATCACAATCGGGCGCGGCGCTCTTCTGATGACGTCGGCCCGACACCCGGAAGTCCTCTCCCTCCACCACGGTGCCAAGCACAATGAGCTCCTCAGAGCCAGAGTGCCACCGCTACGTCTGTCAGCGTCCCCGAACAGAAGAAGCCGAGAGACCCGGCCCACGAACGGGGACTGGGGGAGTCGGAACCGGCAGACAAAGGATGAGACGGAGCAACAGCCGTCTCGGAACCCTCCAGCAGATCTCGCTGCGATCCACATGACCGAAACCGCCGAGCCGCCTCAGCGGCCGCGGGGCCCAAGCCACGGGGAGAGCGTATCTGACCGTCCGCGGAAAAGAGGGCCGTGCGGGACCTTGGTACCCGCATGGGCAGGGCTCCGCAATGGACACAAACAGCCCCCTCGAGAGCCGCCGTGGCGTGCTACAGGCCCAGACAAGCAACACACAGCTCATGAGAGTCTCCTACCGAGATGAAACGCGGGCAGGGAGACACACATCTACGGAACTGGTCAACTGCTTGGACAAACTGCAACTTCCAGGTGAGTAGGATACATGGAGTCTTTCAACACAACATCAACCAACTTGCCTGCTGAATAGAAAAAAGCTAATGAGCTATGTGCCGGAGTGAATATATGCCCCTACGGTTATGCCGTCACATGCTACCGTTCTTCCGTATCAAACTTCTGATATAGATACCTTTTGGAAAGGGGTTAAATTTGACCCAAAGACAACAGGAGGGTTAAAAAAAATGTTTTTATTATTATAATTTTTAAGGGCGGCTGAGATGAAATTTAGGGACTTAAATCACCACTGGTGCGACAAGGCAGTTCTCAGGGAATGATTGTAAAGATTTGCAAAGAATGCGTTTACGAATTGAATGCGAAGAATGCGAGAGGCATTCCCTCTCGCTGACTGGGACGTTTTGGGACTGATCATCCAGTTGCTTTTTAAAGTTGTTTTTTAAAGTGACTGTGTTGTGTGAACAGTTAACTTTGTTAAATATTTTGGCCAGGATGGCTCAAATGGTAGAGCGGTTATACACGTTAATAGAGGTTTACTCCTCGACACAGTGGTGTGATTCCAACCTCCAACCAATCAATCCAAGCGGCAAACCAATCCAAAAACCAACAAATCCAAGCAGCCCTTTGCTGCATGTCATTCCCCCTCTGTCTCCCTTTTCATGTCTTCATTTGTCCTGTGAAATTAAAGGCCTAAAAATATACTTAGACATTTATATATATATATATATATATATATATATATATATATATATATATATATATATATATATATATATATATATATATATATATATATATATATATATATATATAAGTAAATAAATATTGTACTGTACGTAGTGTTTTCTTTAGCAGGGTGCAAATGTTTCACCAAAACCAGTTCCTTCCAGAGACTATTTTGCAGAGCCACCATCGCTGGGTCCGGAGCTTAGTGCCGCCCAAGACGATTGGGATTTGTTTTACGAAATAAATAAATAAATAAACCTTATCCAGAAAGGTGTGAGTGGTACCAAAACCTAACTCCGCAGCGCTGTGGAGATTGGTCTTGCAATGTGCGTCTATGCGTACATTAGAGGTTCCAACTGGTTCCAACTAGCTGCTCCCAAAAAGTGACAAAATAACAGCAACATGTTCCTCTTTACATTTTTATAGTCACAGGGTTTACAAATAACAAGGTCACATGAGACACAGCCATGCTCTAACCGAATACTAACTGGGAACTACTGTATATTCTCAGAAAGGCAAAGTACTGCTATTCTGCTACTGAGGCTGGAGTTTGCTCATAGTTGTAGTAATAGAGTCAACAATTACTGGATACTAAAAGCATAGTTTACAATCGTGGGCGTTTACTGCAACAATTAACAGGGGAGTCCAGGTAATACCATGATGTTTCATAGAATTCCAACCAAAAACGCTAGCCATTGAATCTTTGGCTGTACTTGCTCTAGATATGGATCCAAATACACCTGTAGCCAATTTCAAGAACCATCGTGTTTGCTCAGAACATTTCACTGAGGATTATTATTATGAAAAATGGAATTAGCCACACGGACCATGAAACGCTGCAGGGTACACGGCCATCCCTAGTACAGACCGGACAAAGTGGATCCCCTGCAGCTATGGTAAGTGTCCCGTTATGTTTTCAGGGAACTAATTACTGTAGCAGCGCTAACGTTAGTAATACTATTACATGAATAGGGTGGTCACTACTATTGCAGTTCTTCTTGGGCTACATTATCCCCTGTAATGTTACCGTGTCTTTTTCACCCCAAAATAAAATGAGCGATGCTAGAGCTAACACTCATGTATTATAGCATTTATCTTGCTAATGAATTGGATTCAACAGCTCCACAACCAGTCCGTGTTTGTTCTGATTCTCTCCTCGACCTCAGTGTGTTCTCCATTTTATCTATCAGGTTTCATAATTTGTAACTCCTCGTTTGTGTATTCTGCTCAAAAATATATTTTCTAGATCTTGGTTTGAAAATCCTCTGACAATTCCTCAAAGTCAGCCATGATCTCTAGTGTTGTTTGCTACTAGCTAGCTATTCACATTGGTGTTGTTGACGGAAGTACTGTAACTGTGCTTTTTGGTGTTCACTCTTTCTTTAATTGTCTATGTAATCACTCCGCCCAAGTACCAGTGCTTCGCCTTTCTGAGAACATAGTTCCAAGTTAGTATGTGGCTAGAAGATGGCTGTGTCTCATGTGACCTTGTTATTTGTACACCCTGTGACTATACAAATCACAACATGTAAATAGGAACATGTTGGCGTTATTTTGTCACTTATTGGGAGCAGAAGCTTGTTGGAACCAGTTACCTGCAGGATCTTTGCTAGGCTAAGCTAATGCTGGGGGTTCAGAGAGAGTTGCAGCACGCACAGAGATGAGAAGGGTGTGTATCAACTTGTCTAACTCTGGGGGATACGGTGAATAAGCTAAAGTCCCGATAAGTCGGCGTGTTCCTTCAACCAGAGAAAGTGCAAAAGACATTTTGTGAATTGCATCCTTCATGGGTGCCTCAGAGGCAACAGAGACATGACTCTGCAGGGATACCAACCAGAAATGACAAACATTACATCTGTCATTTATTGCAGAAATACATTTTCAGATTGATTTCCTTCAGGAACCCTCTGAAAGGTGATGAATTACATTTTTACACCTGGGATATGTAATGATGATGCAGAGAGTGTATTATGTCACTATGTGCTTCACAAGAGGCACGTACTGTAGTCACTGTGGATATTAGAATCTAGATGGATTGGCAATGTTCAACTAACTACATTATTTTTTTGCCAGCCTTTGTATATTATACACTAATGAAACTATAAATAATGTTGGGTCATAAAAGGAAAAGAGAGATTTTCCCTATTTCTACATAGCAATGTGAAATTAGATAATTTGGAGCTACAGCTGAAACGTTGATGTCGGCTTTTTGAAAGTCTTCAACTCTCTTTTGAAAGCAAACCATAACTTATGATGTGCTGTACAAATTGTTTTGGTGCTTAAAATGAATTTACCAAAGACTTACATTATATATTATTAAAATAGTAAATGACTGTCTGAAATGAAATGTTGTAATATCTATTTTTGAGTTTTGTCAAACACTGTTTTGTTGGTCTTTCATCCTGACCAATGTGAAGGCATGGCCTGTTTTTTTTTTTTTTTTTTGGTTAATGTATAACCTGTAACCAAGTGCACTTTTTGCAATAAACTCAATTGAGTGTTAGCTAACGGCTGTGAGCTGACTAAGATTTAAAGGATAAAAACGCCATCAGCCACCGCTGCCTTTTTCCCTCTTAGTGACGCTGAGATTCATCTGCTGTCTAATGGAGATGATTGGAGCAGCTGGTTGCACCGTTTGGACGGGCATGCTGGGATTCATCAGATTCTTCCAAGGCTTCATCTACAGGATGAGACAGAGTGACAGAGATTGTACTTTCTATCTCACTGGTACAGAAAATGTATTACATTTTGTGTATATGGACGGGGTGTATAATATCATAAATCTAGTTTTTTCTAATTTTTCATCTACATTCAGAAAAAAATAGATTTATAATACAATACACCCTGTCCGTATACAAAACAATGTAATCCTTTTCTGCAACAGTTGAAAAGAAAGTACAATCTATAGATAAATAGAGGGGAATATATGATTATTACATGTTGGAGCAATGGCTGATGCAGATAAGAACTTAAAATGGTGTCTGAATTGCTGGCAGATTTGTATAATGCTGATGAGTTACCTGTATAATGTTTGATTTTCATAGGTTAGGGGGAGTAAAGCAGGGCAGATAAGGTAATGTGGAACAACAAAGTGCCTCCAATCTGCATCAGGGTGGGTTAGGGGACTCAAGCAAAAAAATGTTTTATGAATGTGTGCATCTCAATAACAACAACGGAAACTAAGCAATGCTAAGTTTGCACCACTGCAGATGAAGACTTATAATTGGTCATACATACTTAATGTTCTAATGGACAAACCTACTGTGGCTGTGCTTCGTTTGCTGATGTCAAGGCTTTAACAAATCAATCAAGTTAGAACAGCACCTATACACACATATTCTCTCTGTCCTTTGATAATAAATCACTAAGTGGACAACCACCTTTTTATTAACATGAACCTCAAGTGACCCCAGCATGGAAAGTTTAAAGATAAGGTTTAGAGCCATGCAGTCCAACCTAATATCTGCTTTTCCCTCTTTAATCCGGCTTAACAATAGAGAAATATAACATGGTAGCCCAATGAGTCACTCTGTGAAAGCTCTTTAATGGGTTTCCCTGGATTTTTCAATCCATTTTTTATTTTTTTTTAGCTTTATGGAACGCAACAGGAACAGTTTCTGATCTTTAATGCACTTTGATACCTTTATTGGGGTGGAAAAGTCAATTTGGGCACACAAAGGCAAAGTTTGAGTGTTTCTAAAAAAATATCTAATTATTATAAGGCATATAATGAGATTTTCCTGAGAATAGTGTGACATTACCACTTCCATCAATGGTAGAGATCACATTGTGGCTCAGGAGTCAGGAATACAGCATTTCAAAAGGCTCAGTTGTCACCAGTGGTGGAGCAGAGCCATGAGCAGATATGCTCATTCAGATGGGATGGTGCAGCCTGAATGATTTTACACTTCGCTGCTCCTCACTCTCAAATGCAGTCTAATGAAAATCTTATAGTTGAATTTCATATTAATTTGTTCAGAGCTCAGGTCCTTGTCGGAAATATTCTTTAGTAGTTTTCCTTATTTTAATTAATCTTACAAATTGGATGTTTGACTAAATATAATTTTCTTGTAAAATCATAGCGCAGCTGTTTTGGAATTTGTAATGAGTCTTCACATCTTTAATAAAATCTTTATTGCTTACATGGTTTCCATAAGTGGTGTGTGGGAATTGATGAATTCAAATTAAACTCACAGAAAAGTGTGCTGAGCACACGTGTTGAGTAAATACATTCTCTTTCCAAACTTTCAGCAAAAAGGTACACAGAGAAAGAGTCTCAGAAATTCACCAAGGTAAAGCACCGGTTTGTGATTCAAAACCACTAGTCATCACAGAATCAAAAGCCAAAACTTAACAGAAGGATGACGCAGGTCGTGACACCCTGGTCTCTGGTGTCAAAGTCCTGAGCTTTGTTTAACCAACCATCCACCCCAACCTTCTCTCTACAATTTGCATGCAGTATAAGGATTTAACACCTGTTCAGCATTTAACACTTCCTGGATTACTTCAACCATAGTACAGTATGCAGACAGGGTAAATAAATATACACCACATTTTTATGGAAGTCAGGACAGTACTGTCCAATTGACCCACTGATATCACCATTGATTTAAAATCCACTCAACGGACAAGGTCGTCATCTTCTCCATTTTGAAATGTTGACCATTTTAAAAAAATGTACAAGGTTCAGGGACAGTCAGCAAGAAACGTTGTGACAATTAAAAGATGACGAAATAAAGTTTCAAGTACCTCTTCAATAGATGTGGATTAGCAGGTTACAAAGGGCCCATACTGACGTGAAATACATAATTTTACTCAACTTGAACGCACAACACATTTCCCCCTGCCATCCCCCCTAAAATGTACTGCAACCTGATACATGGGGATTGCATTGGTTTAAGATTTTGCTGTGTCATCGTGATTGTTTTTTTAGATTATAATAACCAAGCTTTTTCTATGTGACTAAGAGCCCTATTCTTCTGGGAATAGCCTTGTAATAATTATGAAAACAAGCACAATTTCTTGCATTAACACCATCAAGTGCTTTACCTGCTGTCATGGGATACAATGAAGAAAATAGCCAAGCACAAAAATAATGGAACAACAGTAAACAATTCATTAACAATCAAAGAAATATGTCGAATAAACTGTGATGCTACCTATTTTATCTCTCAAAGACAGAGTGTAAACGTTGCCTGTATGATCCCGTAGCTTTCCTGTGCACGTATGTGTCATAAGATTATTAGGGACACCTGTTCAATTTCTCATTAAGGCAATTATCTAATCAACCAATCACATGGCAGTTGCTTCAATGTATTTAGGGGTGTGGTCCTGGTCAAGACAATCTCCTGAACTCCAAACTGAATGTCAGAATGGGAAATATAGGTGATTTAAGCAATTTTGAGCGTGGCATGGTTGTTGGTGCCATGCGGGCTATTCTGAGTATTTCCCAATCTTCTCAGTTACTGGGATTTTCACACACAACCATTTGAACGGTTTACAACGAATGGTGTGAAAAGGGTAAAACATCCAGTAAACGGCAGTCCTGTGGGCCCAATTACCTTGTTGATGCTTGAGGTCAGATGAGAATAGGCCGACTGATTCAAGCTGATAGAAGAGCAACTTTGACTGAAATAACCAATCGTTACAACCGAGGTATGCAGCAAAGCATTTGTGAAGCCACAACACGCACAACCTTGAGGCGGATGGGCTACAGCAGCAGAAGACCCCACCGGGTACCAATCATCTCCACTACAAATAGGAAGAAGAGGCTACAATTTCAAAGAGCTCACCAAAATTGGACAGTTGAAGGCTGGAAAAATGTTGCCTGGTCTGATGGGTCTCGATTTCTGTTGAGACATTCAGATGGTAGAGTCAGAATTTGGCGTAAACAGAATGAGAACTTGGATCCATCATGCCTTGTTACCACTGTGCAGGCCGGTGGTGGTGGTGTAATGGTGTAGGGGATGTTTTCTTGGCACAAATCAGGCCCCTTAGTGCCAATTGGGCATAGTTTAAATGCCACGGCCTACCTGAGCATTGTTTCTGACCATGTCCATCCCTTTATGGCGACCATGTACCCATCCTCTGATGGCTAATTCCAGAAGGACAATGCACCATGTCACAGAGCTCGAATCATTTCAAATTGGTTTCTTGAACATGACAATGAGCTCACTGTACTAAAATTTCCCCCCACAGTCACCAGATCTCAACCCAATCGAGCATCTTTGGGATGTGGTGGAACGGGAGCTTTGTGCCCTGGATGTGCATCCCACAAATCTCCATCAACTGCAAGATGCTATCCTATCAATATGGGCCAACATTTCTAAAGAATGCTTTCAGCACCTTGTTAAATCAATGCCACGTAGAAGGAAGGCAGTTCTGAAGTCAAAAGGGGGTCAAACACAGTATTAGTATGGTGTTCCTAATAACCCTAGGTGAGTGCCCGTCATTCTCTGTTTAAAACCTTACTTCACAAACATTACCGGCTATAATAATCACGCAACACAAATTTCTTCATTAACTTTACGTCTGTTCACTGAATTAAAAAGGTAACAGAGGGTAACATCAAATCTTTGTCTTACCAGCATGTGCTGTCTTTCTTGTACAAAGAAAAGTTTTGCAGAGATCGTCAGGTTTAAATTATGTTATGACGTCCCGGTTAACAGGAAGTGACCCAAATTCTAAGTAATAGATAGTAAGTAATACAGTAAGTAATACATTTATTAGCCATCAAGATATCTTGTGGCTTTGTCAAATGTCAATGTGAATCATTTAAATGATATTCAGTATATTTTCTGCTTTCCACAATTTTATTAATGTGTACATCATTATCTCCCCTCATTGGTCTCAACTGGGGTGAACACTAAAAAAAAATCCCATCATTACAACTTGGACTCCGACTCATCTTGAGTGTGTACACCTGCTCACGACTTCTCATCTACTTCTACCCTCAACAGAAACAAATGTAGAAGAATGTACAACTATTCATCATGTACGATTAGCCTACATTAAATGCCAAATTAAAAGAATTGAAAAAGATCTTACAATACCAAGCTAGCATGCCATTCTTATCCAGGACAGGGTCTTCCAGAGTTTGGGGGGGGGGTTAAAAATAGAAGGCAGTCTCGCTAGTATTCTTGTGGGAAATGTTCCGAAGGTCTAAATGCCAGTCAGAGTGACACCAATTTAAGAAGTGTTTCTCAAGAATTTTTTAGGTGTCCTTCACACAGAACAGACACACTTCAAACCAACTCAGTGACACACCCCATCGACACCATATTACACTCCGACTCATTACACTCACGCTCTAGTTTATCTCTCTTGACTGATGGGGATCTGCGCCTCAAAACATGACCCCACTCATAGTCAGAAACTACAGGCTCTATCTTTTAGTTCTGGGGATGATGGTTCAGCTGTGTCACAAATCCATACTACACAAATGTGAGACAGTATGCACTACCGTACTTACTAAACGTAATAGTATAGTAGTAAGACAACAACATACACACCATTTCATACTGACAGAAAATATGAAGGAAGAGCTTGCTTTGCTTTCCCTGAAAGTCCTCCAAAGGTGACAAACATCCCAAAACCTTCACAGAACATTAGGGACGTTCCTAAAATGTCCTCTTTAGGTTATGAGTGTGTTGCAGCACAAAAAGTCCTTTTATGACTGTAGGGGCATACTCCATTTTTGTAATGTTATGGTCACATGGCAACATTACAAAAAAGGACATAAGGGACATGAACAGAACAATCCTACATGGTCCATGTTGGCTATTTGAAAATGTTTAGTTAAGAACTTAATCAGAATGTTTACATATGGGTCAAAGTTGGTTTTATAATAACGGGACCTATTAAGGCATCATTGTATTTTGGTTAGTTTAACTTCTCTGAGAGCACGGTTCCCCAAACGGTACGTGTTTTTCCACAACGTGTTTTCATGAGTTGTTTTTTATGAATTGCAAGCATTAAATCGTCACCAACACGGTCATGCAGCACATCATTAGAAAGCTTAAAGTCTTGTGATTCCATCGAGCCCCCGCACAAAGGATAAGGTGACTTACAGCGGTTATAATCATGTTATGAAGTTAAGAAACACTGCACCGTTTCTGTCTAAATCGAGCGTGCATCCCTACCTTTGTCCTCGTGTCTTTATCCACAGCGGTGAAAGATATTCATAAACGTTGATTTCCTAAATCGCAAACACTCCAAGGAATTAGAATATCCAAGCCTTGTAATCCATAATTATCTGGTCCCCTCACAATCTTGTAGTTTCTGGCCAAGTTTTGACGTTCAGAAATCTAGAGAGTGCATCATTTCTCGGTTTCTATAGCTTGTAATTTTTTCCTTGTGCGGGCTAAAACGAAGGTCGACACACCATTACAATCTGTGGCTTCTACAGATCGCAATGAACCTTGTTCCCAGCCAATAGCATCAGCCTATCAAGAGATACCCTCAAGCTAAGCCAATGATATTGCACAGTCTCCATTGGGCCCACCTGGGAAAGATTGACAGTGGAGCCCACGAATTAGAAGATAAGGTCATAAAACTGGCATCACTGTGTAGCCAATAAGAAGACGAGTTGATTGATATCAAACATGGCCAACAAACTATTCCTGTGCTCCAATATATAAAGGCCAATTATGATGACTTATTTCTATAAATCTATGTATGTAGTTCTTTCAGACATATCTGTGAGTGATGTGGATGTGTTTTTGTATTTCAGAAGTTTTGTATTTAGCACTTTTTTGGCTTTTTTAAGAATAAGAAATAAGACAAACGCATAGACACATCTGTAGAAATACATTCATATAAAATCCATTTTATAAGTCATTTTTTTCTGGATTTTTTCTGTTCTAAGTTGAGACATGTGGCTAGAGTACTATTTTAGTATGTAGCCCATGTAATATGCTTACAGTAGTGCTTTTTATTAATTTTTCAGATGATTTACTTGGACGGAAATAGAAATTCTGTGTTCTAACCTCTGTAGCTCTGTGTCAGTAAGGCCTAGTGTCACACTTCCACTAGAAACAACAAGTTGAGAGTGTTAACTTCCCAATGAACTCAGGATCATCCCAGAGGGCCAAAGCATGTGGAAACTGCAGCACTTTTTTAAGGCTAAAAATTTAGGCGAGAAAATCATATATTTTCAAGTGATTTTCAAACAGCAACGTTACAAAGAAACAGCAACATTACAAAGAGGACCTTTGGGATGTAAACAGAATATGCTCCCCTTTTTTATGTTTCGTTACCAACTTAATCAGAACATTCCCATACAGTGTCGGGCAAGTTACTTCCAAAATAGGATATATTGTAAATTACTAGTTGCTGTCATTCAATAGTAATTAGTTAAATTACAACATTACTGTCTCTGAATTGTAATGCTTTACACTACTTTTGCGTTACTTTTGAGTTACTTTCACCAAAATAACATTGTAAGTATGACTTGGCAGATAGCTTGTGAATTTCCCCACAGGATCAACAAAATCTTAGTGTAATTAACTCCGAAAATAATGTCCGTCTCACAAATACATCGGTCTCTGCGCTCATTTAAACTATTGGTTCCAGCAACAGGAAATAACACTCCGAAATGTTTTTTCAGTGTTGGTGAAGTAAAAAAAATAATGTCTGGTTAAAATGCGTTACCGCATTACTGAGATTGTGTACGGAAAAAAATTACTGAAATGTAATGGGTTATACTACTGCAATACACGAAGACAATCCTATAATTGTGTTACTTTTGAAAGTTCAATCATTTGTGTTTTATTTGCCCAGGATTTTTGTTTTCTTTCCTTTAAATGGCAATTTATTTTGCAATTTTGTCATGCAATTTGAATATGCATTTTGCAATTAAGAATTCAAAAGGCAATCCTCAATTCAGTTCAAATTATTTTGATTAGAAATTAAAATTAAAATGAAAGCTCGATCACCTGCATTTCACATTGCTGTGTTTTTTGGTCTCAATTCAAATGGAAATGTATCTCATCACGGCGGGTCTTCAGTTGTGACATCACTCCCTGGTTTAGTGACCCAAGTTCACTTCCACCACGCCAACACTCTTCTTTTTGACCAGTAATTTATAACTCAGAAACATTCAGCCTTACACACAGAGATTAGTTCATTACAGTAGAGCTGTTTTTGGCATTTTGGGTAAAAAAACAACAACAAGTTCACCACCATGAGACTAGAAACCTTTGCCTTAATTGTTTTCAGACATTGTTTTTAATGTTTAAACTCAACAGCCTTGTAAAGAAGCATCCTGGTTTTAAAAGTGGCTTTTTGGAAATCAAATTAGTCAAAAGGAGAATTTCAGTTCAGGTAAAATCATACCAATGATACTTCACTCCAAAGAGTCCACTGAATGCATTAATTTTCTCAATGACAACCCCTGGAAATGTTCCAGGCTTTGAAGGCAATTTGACATAGTAGGCAAATAGTAGAATTACAAACTCTGTGTCCATCAAGTGATGCCATGGGGCCCAAAGGCTAAAGAGATTTTTTAGCACCACAAGCCCTGCAAAATGACTTGTTATACTATGAAAATGTGATCCATTCGGTTCGATAACATTTGGAAAGTCTGGAAGAGCCACACAATTAAATCTTCTAATCCCCATTCAAGTTAGCCGAGCGCTAAACCGGAAATAGTCTGAGGTAGTGTGCCTGCTCTATGGGACGCACAGTGCAGAAGAAGTGCCAATCATCTTGGTCATTTTTGGCTTCATACGCCACTAAGCAGCTCTAATAGGAGCAAAATGGGCTCTGCCTCAAACGGTGTATCCAGTTCTTAAAATATATCCATGAGTAACAATAGATTAGATTTGATCAGATTAGATTAGAAAGTACTTCATTTATCCCATAATGGGGGAATTCACTTGTTGCAGCAGCAGTTTTACACAGTAAAAAGCAAGCCAACAAACAAGCAAAGAAAAAACAGGAAAACAACAGACAGAATGTGTAAAAGTTATTGTAAAGTAAAGTGACGTTGGAGATATAATCTCTCCACCTAATCCTGGGTCTTCCACAGGGCCTCCCCCCAGCTGGACCTAGAACACCTCCCTAGGGTGGCGCCCAGGAGGCATCCTGACCAGATGCCAGAACCATCTTAACTGGCTCCTTTCAACGCGAAGGAGCAGCAGCTCTACTCCAAACTCCTCATGGATGACTGAGCTTCTCACCCTATCTCTAAGGGAGACGCCAGCCCCCCTCCTGAGGAAACCCTTTTCGGCCGCTTGTACTCATAAGTGACGTGAAATAAAATAAAATAATTTGTAGTTAAATAATATAGCAAAAGCAAGTTACCATAATTTAAACGATATTGAAGTGCAACCTTATTATAAATAATAATAAAAAAGGAAGTATTTGTAGTATTTGAAGAATATAAATATAGATGATAAAAATATACATACAGCCATGGTGAGGGTGGGTAATTGAAACAAGAACAGAAACTACAACATTATCAGGTGGTGCAGGTGTTGTAGAGTCTGACAGTGACCTGTGGTACCTCTCCTTCTTACACCTGGGGGGTACCAGTCTGCTGCTGAAGGAGCTGCTCAGGGACCCCACAGTGTCGTGCAGGGGGTGAGAGGTGTTGTCCATGATGGATGTCAGCTTAGCTAACATCCTTCTCTCCCCCACTTTCTCTGAAGTCCAGGGGGCAGTCCAGGACAGAGCTCGCTCTCCTGATCAGTCTATTGAGTCTGCTCCTGTCCATGTCCAAACTGCCCCCCCAGCAGACCACAGCATAAAGGATGGCAGAGGCCACCACAGAGTCATAAAAAGTCTTGAGGAGAGTCCTGCACACTCCAAAGGACCTGAGTCTCCACAGCAGATGGGGGCAACTTTGGCCCTTCTTGTAGAGTGCATGGGGGTTATCAGTCCTCCACTACCTCAAGGCTCGATCCCTGGATGCTCACCAGTGAGAAATGGGATGTTTTCCTCCTAAAGTCACCAATCATCTCCTTTGTCTTGCTGGTGTTAATCTAAAGCTGGTTGAGCTCACACCAGCGGACAAAGTCCCTGATGACCGACCTTTATTCAAGATCGTTCCCCTCAGAAACACATCCAACAACGGCTGTGTCCTCAAAGAACTTCTGGATGTGGCAATGGGTGGTGTTGTGAGTGAAGTCTGAGGTGTAGAGGGTCAAAAGGAAGGAGGAGAGCACTGTACCCTGAGGGGCACCACGTCAGACACCCAGTGATGGAGCTTCACATACTGTGGTCCGTTGGTGAGATAGTCTGTTGTCCATGCAGCTAGGTGTTGGTCCACTCCAACACTCTCCATCTTCACTCTGAGCAGTGAAGGCTGGATGGTGTTAAAAGCACCGGAGAAGTTGGAAAACATGACTCTCACAGTGCTCTCGCTGTCCTCCAGGTGGAGCAACGATCTGTGCAGCAGGTAGATCAATGCGTCGTCCACCCCAATACCAAGTTGGTAATTCAATTTCAATTCAATTTTATTTATAGTATCAATTCATAACAAGAGTTATCTCAAGACACTTTACAGATAGACCACACTCCATAATTTACAAGGACCCAACAGTTCTAGTAGTCTCCTCCAGAGCAAGCAACAGTGCAACAGTGGCGAGGAAAAACTTCCTTTAAGGCAGAAACCTCGGTCAGACCCAGGCTCTTGGTAGGCGGTGTCTGACGACCGGTTGGGATTAGAATGAAGAGTGGAAATAACAAAAATAGAAAGAAATAGTAGTTGGTAGCAGTTCTTTGTAGTAGTTCATGGCATGGCAGGACGCTGTGCAGCATTACAAGGCACAGCAGGACGTAGCAGGGCACTGCAGTGTAGCAGTAGAACATGGCATCACAGAACGTGGAGCGGGACCAAGGCGACAGCTGCTACCCTGATTTTGGAGCCTCCCTGATCCAAGGGAACATGCTGGAAAGAACATAAGGACTCCGGGGAATGACTCCCCAGAGCTAGGTTAGTAACTAGCATTTCTGGGACATGGATGCAGATACATGAAAAGATAGAAAGATAGAAAGATAGAGGAGAGAGGAGCTCAGTGTATCAAAAGAAGTCCCCAGCTATCTAA
>NC_048410.1:25366400-25374774 GCF_013103735.1 Etheostoma cragini | reverse complement strand
GAGTCCACATTTAATTCTCCTATTCTGTTGTACTATTGCAGGTGTGGCTTCAATTGTTATGAGGTTTTCATGCACAGCAAATTGCAAGGGGTCGAGCTGCTTTCCCACCAGGGGTTGTTGGTCATTAAAGGTCGTTGAAGATGGTAGGCTGAGGAGGGGGGGAGTTGGCCAGGGGAGGTGTGAAGAGGGGTGAAGAGGGCGAAGGAGGCAGAGTCAAATCTGTTAAAAAACAGATTCAGTTCCTCTGCCCAGACATCACGACCTCACGGATGGGAGTGTGGGCATCAAATATCACAGAAGCTGTGCTCTCATAAACATTTAGTTTATTCTTAATAAAGATAAACAAGACAAACATTTAGCATTTGAGAGAGCACACAACTGAATGTGGTTTGACAGATCTGGTGTGATGTTTCAGGTAGCGTTTATGAGCACTTGATTAGGGTGGTGAAGTCGTCATTAGGGACAGATATCTTTTTTATGTGGCACATTGGGTGGTGGGGTTTGCTGCGGGCTCACATCTCTTTCACTTGTAGTCTTGTGTAGTAAAGCCTCTGACAGATTGTGATTGTCTTTGTGTGTGAGTGTGTGTGGGTGTGACTGAGTGCTATGTGCGTGATATTTATGGAGGTTTTGCCGAGGTGTACAAAGCAAAAAGCATTGTTACAAAAGGCAACAAGAACAGTTGTGTTCAAGGGAGCTCCAAGAAGCAGTCTTCGTCTCTGCAGTTTTTGAACAGAGGAGGTGTTTTGTTGCAAATCTATCGTACAATGTATTTTGTTAATGAAGCGGATGTTATTGAATGACAAATCACAGAAAAAAAGATCAGACAGCAAAACAATTGATTAGGTAGCCTAAGAGTGGAGAAAAGAGAAGATAATCGCCAAGATAATCGCTAGTCTGTGTACAAAAACAATCAAAAGTTATAAAAAATGGTCATGCTATAAACAAGCAACCAAGTCCATAGTCTATAATAAAAACATAATAGCTCACTCAAAAATGTAAATGACGTCCTCGTCAAAGGTAAGCTATTTGAAATCTCACAATGAAAATGTGGATGCCTGCTTTATGTTAAAGACAGTTTAGCAAGATTTGAAAGTTGCATCTCCTCGGGGCGCTGTCTTACCCCCCCCCCCCGCCCTTGAGGCTCCACCCACACACAGATGTGAACGAGCACCACTGCTTCAGAGCAGAGCGGGGAAAGGACCGCAGTTTGGCATCTCATTTACCGGTAAACTGGCACTTAAAGCTGGGAACATGGAGAAAATCAGATATCCCAATATGTTTGTGTTGACTGAGTTGCTTTTTGCAGTGGGTACATGCAAACAATTAAACAGCTACAATAGTCAGGTAAGTTCAGCAAATGACATCACGTTGCTTTAAAGCAGCCTTTAAAACAAGGAAAACACTTGTGTCAAATTACCATATCTAAGATGAATGATGACATCAATTCTCATATATCAATGTCCATCTAATATTGAGATAATGCCCAGCCCTACCGGCACTTACTGTAAAGTAAAAGGAACTTTTTTTTTACTATTTCTGCATGAATATCATCCGCCCATTGTCCCAAAAGCCCCCCATAGCACGACTCGGGCTAAGTTTACCATGATTAAAGACGTAGAAGTGTAGAAATGAATGTTCCTGAATACTATGCTGTATCCTAACCCGGGGCAAGTGTGTGCACATCTGCTCACACTGACATTTTTTGTGCATCCCCAGTCTAAAATCAACACGTAATCATTACCAGGTTGGAATGATTGAGCAGTAGGACTGCAGCAAAGTTGTTAACATCTCCCCATAATTTAATTACAGGAGCCACACAGGAATCATTGCTGCTAATTAAGCGGAATCTGATGCAATTATACCTTAAGGGCAAAACATGACCCTTGAACGGTGGATGTTTAGACTGAAAATCAACCCTGCCGTCAATGCTGTGTGTTTGCGTGTGTCAGGATGTGATTTAGAGTGCTGTTTTTGGGCATGTATAGAGGCCAGTTTCAATACAACTCAGGCAATTTCAGATTTGATGTACTTTTCTATTTTAATCATTGACTAATTTATGACAATATTGCTAATGGCTTTCCAAGAGAGGGGAAAACAGATGGATTAGTGGATGAAAGTAATGGAATGGATATTGCGCCTGTGTGTGGGAGAGATTTTGTCTGCCATTTAACAGGTTTATCAACCTAGTATCTAGCTATTATATGATAACAGTCATGTGCAACTATTTTTAATTAACAAACCCCGTCTTTGGGGAAAAGATTGTGCCACCTTGATTGTAATTTTCAGTTTTCACCAAGCATCTAATAAGAACATTTGTCCTGAACATACATGCCAAACGTTTGTTGGAGTCAGTTCTCCCTGAGATATTTTTTACAACCCATACATGGTAATTCCTGTTAACACAACCTGGATCTTTTTGTTTATAGACCAACTTCCTGATTCAATTTTTACCAACTGTACTTTCTGGGTCGTTCTGCTGTGCAATTAATCAATCAATCAATCAAAATGTATTTATATAGCACTTTACAACAACCAGCAGGTATCCAAAGTGCTTAACAAAATGAGTAGAAACATACAACAGAAAGAGTAAACATAGAAAACAGTAAAATGAGAAAAGGTTACAAAGAAACAAAAGAATAAAAATTGTCACACCACTGCTACGTATTAAAAGCCATACTAAACAGATATGTTTTAAGTTTGGACCTAAAAAGAGTGACATCTGTAACAGTACGCATATCAGGGGGTAACTTGTTCCAGAGTCTCGGGGCAGCAACTGCAAAAGCCGGATCACCCCACCGTTTATACCTGGACCATGGGACAAACCAACTGATTTGAAGACCGCAATGACCGGTTGTGTTCCCGCACAGTTAACATTTTCAGAAGTACTCTGGGACAAGACCATTTAAAGCTTTAAAAACAAACAATAAAATCTTAAAATCTATTCTAAAACACACTGGGAGCCAATGCAGGGTGTAGAGAACGGGAGTGATGTGTGCTCTAGGTGTATTTGTTAAAAAGCGAGCAGCAGCATTTTGAACAGAGGTCTGATTCAGACCAACATAGAGGGCATTGCAGTAGTCCAACCTTGAACTGATAAACGCATGAATGGCCTTTTCTAGGTCGTGCCTGCTCAGAAAGGGCTTAACTTTAGCCAGCAGGCGAAGCTGGAAAAAGCTCATTTTAACTACGTTACTGATCTGCTTATCAAATTTCATGCTGCAGTCAAAAGTAACCCCCAAATTTTTTATAACAGATCTCACGCAAGATGCCAGAGCTCCCAAACTCACAGCCGGATTAAGGATGTCACGAAGAGAAAAAATGTTGTTACTAATAGATATCACCATGAAACTTCCACAGCGGATTACTTACAATAAGATAATACAAAGTTTTCTGAAATGTGATGTTTAAGTGTAAAAATGTGTATCTTATTAAATATGGGCTAATTTGCATATTTCCAGGAGAGAAATGTGAACATGAATGAAGCCATATTTTTAGGAATGCAATGTTGTATAATTCAGGCTACGAATAAACAAAGCCCTTTGTACAATCCTTTAGACTATAGATAGGAAAGAAAGTGGAAAGTGGAATGTTTGCGAGTGCTACTGAATTGGAGAATTCTGGCTCTGAGTCCGAGAAAAATTAATTCTGAGAAAACACCCTTTTAACATATGGATTGTAAAATTCCATACTTTTTGCAAGACATTCTTTTATTGGGAACCCCTTGAGATGTAGCATCTTGTTTTTGTAGGGGGTCCTAAGACACCAACACCAGAGGTTTATGGAATAAAAACATTTTAACTAATATTTATCATTATGAAACTTCCCAGTTGATTAAGACAATCATGTGTTTAGTATTACAAGACTTTTGACCATTTTGAATATGCAAATGAGAATTTATCCAATGCTAACTTTTGGGGAATTTAGGTTTTTTTCCACTAGTCTGTAACAAGACATGTTACGAACGCAAAAGAGGCAAAAACCTCTAAATTGAAACATGTTTTTGCCTGTTGTGTTTGCCCTTGAGATATTCAGGACTCGACCAAAACACAGACAGAACAAAGATGGTAAAAAGCTAAAACACAAGGCAAGAATGCAACATTGCAACTTTGGCAAACTGGCCAGGAGCAAGAGGAAAAAAATAGAAATGTTTATGCTGCAGGGCTGACAAGGGGGAAGTGGGAAACGGGTGAGCAGGTGGGCGGAGAAGGTCAGGTCACCGGAGCAGGTGGAAAAAGGCTCGTTTGAGATGAGCAAGGTCTGCGCAGAATCGATCACCGGCAATCGGCGCCCGTTGCATGCCGGTTAGATTTGTGTCCGACTTTATCCCGACTTGCTCTGACGTCATGCACACGTGGGCAAGGGAAATCTCACGAGAGCAAGGCGGCCGCAGTTCTGAGACGCAGGCGGGGCAGTTGCTTTTCACCAACTGCAAGAGCCAGGCGGACCCAGGTGGACCCAGAGCATGCTGGGAAACGCCGGCTTCTCAGCTGATTTAACACCTGATTGGTTTAAACCACGATTTATATAAACTTTTTATAGTTTTTGAATCGGAGGGATTTTAATTGCTATTTGTCTGACTTAAAGACTTATTCTGTACAGAACACGTGTTGTGTGGCTGATAGTGACGTTTAGAAGTCAGAGAAACTAAATCTGTTCAGATTACGGATCATCTACAGTGTATTGTTGATTAAAATCAGCAAGAGATTGCATGTAGAGCACTTTGCCAGCTACTCTTTCATAATCAAAACAACTGGAGACACTGTGCAAGCTGACATTTAGGTCTGATTATATTTTATTATATCAGAATCGCACCACGGTGTTTATGTCACTTCCTGTCCAGTCTGAAGGCGGCTGGAATCGGCTGGAAACTGTCCGACTTTCCCGCAGCTTTTTGTCCCCGCCCCCGGCTGCTGCCGCCTGCTCTCGTCCACTTTCCAGGTGAGGTGCAGTTCATCTCGAACGAGCCTAATGTCTGAGAGCATCTGGTGGACAGCTACAGGACGGGTTTGAGGAAGTGTGGAGGACTGTGGCTGGAGGGAGGGACAGGGACGCAGAATGTGACAAAGGATTAGCTGGTGAAGTGATCATTTCTAACACAACATCTCCCTGCCCCCATACCACAACCATCACACACACACGCACACACACACACACACACACACACACACACACACACACACACACACACAAACATACACATATCATGTATTTACACCTGCCAAAGCGCATTGAGTGTGCGTAAATGCACACTAATAATCCACTGATATTCCAGACATGGCAATATTCTGAGTTTGATACGGGTCATGTTTGTATATTCCCAACAAGGTTTCAGACTACAGCAGTTTCTTATTAAGACACCTTAACCAGATGTCTCCCCTGAAGTATTTACTTCCAGAGATGGCCTGGACTGGGGGTGTATTTTCAGGAGCACAGATGCTACTGAATGATCATAGGAATATTTTAGGAAAATTACAGGCAGCAGTGCGCCGCTACGATCCTCTCGCTTTTTGTAATTTTCCAGAACCAATAATCTAACGTCCACTTCATGCTCCATTGATGACTAGTCTAAAGTGTGTCAGGCCAGTGTAAGGGCAGTTAATAACTTGTAATTTCATAACAACAGTGTCTGTCCCCCAACAGTAAACAGAAGAGAAGTGATACATAGTAAACAGAATGGGAGAAGGCTTTTTCATTTTATTAGATAGAGTGCAGATAGAGAGGAAAAGGGGGAGAGAGAGAGGATGACAGGACCCAACCCACATGGGGCGCACACTCCATTGGGCGAGCCTGTGGTCGCCCCGTTCAATGTGGACTATAAAACATCAGATCTCTGTTGTATCAGATAATCATATTGATTCAGTTTGTCTTTCTCAAACCTGGCTGTGTCACAAATAGGGTTGGGTATCGTTTGGGTTTTTTCCAATTCCGGTGCTAAATCATTACTTTTAAAACAGTGCCTGAGCCACTGCCTGAACCAGAATACATATATATAGTATATATAATAAAGGAGCACAAAATGACAGCCAGCAACATTAAAGAACGGCTTGTTTATTGCTAAGCTCATCTGGTCAAATGAAATGATTAATTAATAACGTAATGACAATAACCTTTAATAATGACTTACTTTTTTTGTTATTATTTTATAATAACTCAAAATGCAACACAAGTCTGGCGAGTTTCTAGTAATCACACGGTCTGTGTTGTTTCTCTGACAATGGCGGCTGCCTACAGACTGTTGATGGAGTCCTCTACAGGGAAATACAGTCCCACTCTACACCGCTTAACGTAAGCTGTCAGCGTGTTAACCATTGTGTTAGCTAACAGTAACACAGTGCCCCGTGCAGCGATGCTTCTGAATAACTAAAGTCAGGCACCAAAAGTTTCATTATTTTTCGGTCTTGTTACTACCGTTTATGTCAGAACCAGTGCCCTATTGGCCGCTGGTCACAAACAATATGTTTCAATGCCTAAATAAATCCACTCCTCCCAGTCACATTTATACTCATAGTCCTCGAGGCTCTGGCCGAGGAGGGCGAGTTGCATCTACGACTACACCTATTAATCAACCCTAACCCAAAACGTAATTATTTAAGCACAATACATTTGAAAGCATTGTTCTGAGTCTTTCACACCCAGGGGCCGGGCTATATTCAGGGCAACCCCCTGAAAAAGGTGTGTCCGACCCCAATCCATTGGGCTAGAGTGCTGTCAATCTGTCAATGGTGATTTCCATTGGATCAGAGTTCTGTCACTTGGCTGCCTGTTCTGCCAAGCTTCCCAACCCTTGTCACATGACCAATTAATGTTTCCATACTGACTATCCAAAAACCTTTTTTTTTTTTTTAAGTGTCATGCTAAGTATGGAAAATGTATATTGTATTTGGATATATAATTTGTTTAAAATAAAAAAAGTGAAAATAATAATGAATGTTATGTTTTATTTAGCAGAATTACATTGTGTTGATCTATCCTATCCATTAGATCTTATGTTTCTAAGCAGATTTTCTATGCTGTATTCTGACTGATTACTGGTCTCCCCTGGGACACCCCACCTAAAAAATCTAGGAATTGCCCCTGTTCACACTCGACCTGGAAAACATTGCAGACAAATCTATTTGTCATTGTGTATCGGGCTCCTGCTCTGTATCCTGTTCTCCGTTTGTCATATGGGCTCCAGCTTATTAACACAACTTCATAAGTGCAGTCAGGCTTAGCTTAAGTGGTGCGAGCTGTTTGTAGGCCGTAACATAAGGCCAAATTCACTTGTGAGCAAAATAAAAAAACTTTGGACAACGTTTAATGTCACCAAATAACAAATCCCATCCTTCAGGGGATCTATAGAGCATGGTGGCTTTCTTTCTGGCAGCACTCTGCTCTGCATTTCAGTCTGTGTATAGCTTTCACTTTGAACTGTCAGCGTCTCATAGCAGCAACAAACAGATGGGAGCAGGTGGGCAGGGCTTCCTCTTTCCTTTATTTTATCGTCATGGCAGGAATTGTCTAAAAGGTGCTAATAACACTCAGAGCTGGTGGGAGTGAGCAGCTTGGGCTTCCAGATGGAGCTCTTTAACTATACCGACTGAACACAGATGGTGAAAGAAATAGTCATTATCAAAAACAAAAAAAGGTACTTACTGCATGAGTTTGTTTTCCATACCTAAAAACTGATTTCATCTCCATTTTAAACTGATAATGATGCCAGTACAAACCATTACATGTTCACAAAGTGTCATTTATGCAATTTTTTCGTTCGTTTACCAATGATACTGACTCATTGTGTAATAAGTGTGGATCACTCAAACTGCACTGTATTCGTCATATCAGTGTTGTGTTTTCTCATCCAAGAGCATGCTTATTTTTAAGCTTCCAAAATGTAGAGTGCTGCTGTTGCTCTGCTGATGTGCTGCTCAGGCTTGGCCTCTTGTGTAAACACAGTGTTACGCCCAATTTTGTGCTTCATGCTCCTGCGATGTATCAACGCCCGTAAGTAAGTTTGTAGGTACGTGAAGATACGTGCACCTCCCCAGCAATTTATCTACACGAAGCGTCCTGGCAAACAACGTCGTTGGTGAGAAAGCACAGGGGAGAGACTTTATTTTCCTGTTCTACGCTTCCGGGTGTCGGTACTCGCTTCAAAGCTAAGCCTCATCACTCTCTCATTCGCTCTACCACACACACCCCACACACACACACTCAGATGCCGGCCCTGCTATTCTCTTAAATGTAAATGTAAATGTATTTATATAGCGCGTTTCCAGTCTTAACAACTGCTCAAAGCGCTTTTACATCTACAGGGAACGTCTCGGGTTACGTATGTAACCCTTGTTCCCCGAGATAGGGGAACGAGACACTGCGTCGGTTACGACACTAT
>NC_048410.1:25344206-25366300 GCF_013103735.1 Etheostoma cragini | reverse complement strand
TTCAGCCCTGTCATGCCTAAAGGCGTTCCCATAGTGTCGTAACCGACGCAGTTCGAGTTCCCCTCGAAGGGGAACATTCACCTTTCACACACATTCATACACTGTGGCCGGGGCTGCCATACAAGGTGCCACCTGCTCATCAGATAAACATTCACACACATTCACACTCCGATGCGCAGCACCGGGGGCAACTAGGGGTTCAGTGCCTTGCCCAATGACACTTCAACAATGACTGCAGGGGCGGGGATCGAACCACAAACCTTCCGATTGGCAGGCAACCACTCTGCCACTGAGCCACAGCCGCCTCTTATGAGACACACTAGGACAACGTAGACAAACCAGCGCAAGAGTATAAACCTCAGTCCACTTACGTGTTCCCTTTGTGTGAATATCTTGTGAAAGCACCAATTACTGTCGCAGTATTAGTTATTTGGTCAAGAATGTTGTAATACTACATTGTCTCCACATCAGCTTAGGCTTCTTTATCTTGTTTCTACATGTTTCTGATGGCGGTAGAGACAACAGCATGTTGAAAAAGGGCTAGGTTGTTTGTGATTTTCCAATAACACACATCTAGCAAAGACATTTTCATTGCAAACCCTCTGTTCACCACAACCCCTGCTCTCTATCACAGCGGATGAAACAATGTGCAACAATTGCATGGAATAATCCCCGTTCATTTTTGGAACAAGGTGGGCCTGACCACCATTGCACTGTAGCACAAAGAGAGTAAAAGAACGGGGACACAGTTACTGTGGGCTATACATAAAAGCACCACATGGCCAATCCCCAGCTGTACATGAAACATCCCAAGCCATTAGAGCCATTAGATTGACTGAGAGCATTGTTGATCTACAAAGAATGGACCCTATTTGTGTTTTGGATTGGAGTTGGAGATTGGGGGTAACAGTTACGGAATTAAAAGAAAGGCTTCATATAGATTTATTGCATCAAGCTGCATAGTGTACCTAGGTCAACTTTCAGGGATTTACATGTTATGACACAAAGACAGGTTTAGACCCAGGTCACATATACAGTAGATTTTTACATAAGAAGAACTGACTGTATAAAATAGACCTGTCCAGGCACGTTTACTTGTTTTTTTGGAAGGTTGTTGTTTCGGCTGTACATGCCAATTAATAGTTGGTGAAGATGTTCCATGTTGAAGCATAAAACAGAGGGTATGGCAATGCCCTTTGAGCAGCTGGAAGGATGTAATTGTGAAACATCTCCAGGAACAATATAAATGCATAGCCAATAGCTTAACATATAACAAAGAAAACGAATTATGATACAGCTTAGGAAATTAGAAATTAAATGCTGTAGCTAATACATAAGCTACATAAGGTAAAGATCCGTTTTTTTTCTGAAGCTGAGCTGAATCAAAATAGTGGATTTTAAAATTGTCCTGTGAACTGTATGAAGCTTTCTTTAGGTGTTATTGTTTTGCCTTTGCTGAAAAAGATCTGACGCAGCAAACACAGGACTTATAGGCTTTTTCCGCTATCCAAGATGTTATATTAATTTGTCTTTGCCCCAGGACAGCATGAAACATGAGTAATAAAGGGTGAGATGAAAGAGCAAATAAAACTTGCCCAACTGAATCAAATTTCTGTAGACCTCAAGACCTAAGTTGGCCAAGGCAACTAGTTTTGTTTCTGGTTACAGCCATGTGTAGCCCATAGCGGCACAAGACAGTAGCCTAGTTTATTCGCTCCAACCTGTCGAAAGAAACGTGCCTAATTTTTATTTCTCTTTTGCAATATTTTAAAAGTTTGCTTAAAATTTGCTTGACAATTGAATGGAAACAGGGCCTATGTCTGCTCCCACCGCAACAGAAATGCAAACTTGTAATTTCCTTAGAAATTCTCCTGTCACTGGCCCTGATCAAATTGGTTTAAAAATTAGTTTTATTGTTAGTTTTAATTTTTTTGATGCATTTCTTGAATTATATCATGTGATATGTCATTATAATAGTGTGCACCTGTTTCTTACCCTTTATATGGGACAATGTTTACACTGCAAGGACCTTAGTGTCTGACATTTAAATCCCAGGTCTGGCCTGTGCATTGTGTGTGTGTGTGTGTGTGTGTGTGTGTGTCGCCAGAGCCCCATTAGCTCAAGCATCTCACTCGCCGTAAAAAAAACGTTACTCTCCATTTGTAGCTAGGGGCAGATGGTCAGGCTTCATGGAGGCTGTACTGGGGATAGCATGTGTGCATGTGTGTGTGTGTGTGTGTGTGTGTGTGTGTGCATGTACAATATGTATTTTCCTGGCCAGCTGGATGTATATTGTTTGGTCTTGGCAGGGGTTTGGCAGCATGAAGAACATTGGTTATTATTTATCCGAGAGAACGGAAAATCTGTGAGGTTCAAAAGCATTACTTAACACGGAGTGACTACTTTAACTACAAGGAAATTCACTTTGTGTAAAGCCCCTCTGTATCTAAAACACTGTCTGATATAGAAGGCATCAAGAACAAATCCAAGGCAATCCTTTTAAGATTTTTTTTAAAGGCCTTTAATACATCAGGCATATTCTCACTAGAATCAGATTAAAAACATCCCTTCAGCGTGTTTTGTCATCCAGTCTTCTTCAGGAAGTTACAGGAGACGGAATAACGTGAAACCATAGATCGCATCAGGTGTGAGAACATCAGCAGGTGAAGACATTTGGTAATCAAGGTCGACCCCTCTGCAACACCAATGCTGCGTTTCATTGGTGGTTCAACAGTTTATTTCCCCTCAGCCCTTAATGTTAAATAAAATGTAACATCAGCGGTGGAAGAAGTATTAAGATTCTTTACTTCACTAAATACTACCACACTGTAAAAATACTCTGTCATAAGTAAAATTCCTGCATTATTAAACATTACTTAAATTCTACAAGTATCCTCAGGAAAATGTGCTTAAAGTATTAGAAGTAACAGCATTTAAAGAAAAAAACCTCATGTTTATATTTATAATAAAAACATTGTATTGTTACAACCGCATGTTTTGTACTTTACAAAACTCAATGTGTAAAGTAACTGGTAACTAAAGCTGTCAGATGTATGTAGTGTAGTAAAAAGTACAATATTTATTTTTGAAATGTAGCTGAGAAGAAGGAGAAATTGGCATGAAAAGAAAAGAGTCAAGTGAAGTACAAGTACCTCGACATTTGTACTTCAGTACAGCAGTTGAGTAAATGTACTTACTTACTCCACCTCTGCTAACAGCATACAACACATGGAGGCCACTTGGACTGATAATGTGCGTTTGAAACGGAACCCCCCTGCCCTGGTTCTCTTTCAGCCCAAACTATATGGATGGATTGCCAGTTGTAGGCATAGCGCTACTGCTTCGAGTGTGCTTTATATTCCAGTTTATATTCCTTATTTTACTGCTCAAGTAGGTAAACGTGTTAACATAATATCCACTCATTGTATAGCTAGCTTGATTTAACTTAATTTAAACATGGAATTCCTTATTTGAATAATGCTCAATCATTTTGAAAGATATGTTTGCTAAGGATTTTGTTTCTGCTTGTTTTATGAAATGCACATGTTCTTATTTATCTTTTTGATTTTGCTGAGACAAGTGAAAATGGAATTGCACTAATCACGCCGGGATGATAATGTATATGACCATGAATGATCATCTCAAGCTCAGAATGTGAAACAACAGCTCCAAGTTTGGCAATGTTTCTTAAGGAAAATAAACATGTGGGGGTCAATGATTTGATATGTTGATTAAAATGCATGCTTTTATTAAATATAACACCGTACAGACACTAAAGAGTGATTTTTGCGTACCTGGCATCTGACGCTGAGAGACACTCACCAAGCATCAGTCTTACTATATGTACCAAACAAATATTTTTCCTTTATTCTGCAGGTTAGGATTTTTAGGCCGGGAACCACAATACTTAATACTGATTGGTTTGACACAATGTTTGCCTGTAATAAACATTGGGCCGGGTGCAGGGCAGGGTCACTGACATTTTTATAACGGAATTTCTCTTTTTGCCTATTAGTGTAAGGTGAGGTAACACAGGCGAGCGATACACAGCATTCAGACTGACAAGACGACAGATTAACCCTTAGTCAGCCGTAGTGGCCATAAAGCATGCATTTAAAAAACAAATCTCCATGGTTACATCCACTGTCCACACTGACACCCACAAAGAGAAGAATACGAGACGTCAGGCAATGAAATCCCCCGCAGTTGTCAGAATCAATATTGGCATGTATGACAAAGACGGAGGGTCTCTAAAGAAAACTGCTCAATTGAATATGGCGCTGGAAATGACAAGTGACAAGCGAGCCGCTGTCTAAGGCTGACAGATGAGCTAACGACCAGAGACCTCCATGACAGATGCTCTCCAACACTTCAAGGAAAGAGCGGACGCTGGGGAGCGAGATGACAGCACCCACAACCACATTAATTCTCCTAAAAAACAAAGGGCTGGACTCAGAGAAAGGAAACTCTCCATTTGCCCCCTAGGGCTCTCGTTTAGAGAACAAAGAGCCCTGCTTCCTTCATCTTGATCGAACCACTTTTTTATCTTATAGCCTCTATGTCTATATTCTGAAGGCTCCTACAAAGTAGTACACATTCTTTGTAACCATGCTTCTAAGAAATTGTTATGCTTACTATGTTTGATCAAATACACTTATTTTTGCTACATCACAAAGGTTAGCTGTCCAATATCAACCTGCACATTTATGGAAATCCGTACGTTTTGTTAATTTTGACTTTAATGTTCTGTGAATGTTTAAGGATAAATGCAAGGCAAGGCAGCTTTATTTGTACAGCACATTTTGCCAACTCCATTATACGTCAGTGTTGGAGCATCTGGCCAATTAAATCTATGTCAGAAAAGGTTGCTGTGTGTCACAACAGCCCAGTCTCATGGCAGTTTGTGAAATGCTGAGGTCATTTTATCTATTGATTTGTGTATATGGACAAGATTTTTTTTTTTTTTTTCAAGGTGGTAAGCAGGAATTTTAAACTAATGTGGGAGGCATCTTTTGTGAGAACAGCACAAATACGGTAGAGAGTGGTATTTAAAAGCAAAAAAACACACAGGGAGGGTGGTCAGGGCGTGCAGTTCCTTTCCCCATTTTCCTATTTGTAACCACAACCAACCGTTGTTGTAGCGCGTGTTACGGCCCCTACCGTTAGTTTATGCTTCTAGTTAGAGCATGTGTATATGTGTGTAGGCAAAGTCAGCTGTGTGGTTGCCCGGAGAGGATTGGCCTTTGTGATGATGTCTTGGCCCACTTCCCTGTTCCAGTGCATCAGCGTTGTTGATTGGTGCGGTCTGTGTGGATCCTTCCAATCCCTTGACTGCAATCAGCCCAGGTGGAGCTTATACAGCTCCTGGATTCATCAGTACATGCAGAACCACAGCAAAAGCTACAACCATGATTTTGGTGGCACCCTAATCCAAGGAAAACTGCTGGGTGTCAGAAAACATAAGGGCTTCGGGGAAGAAGAGCTAGGTTAGTAACAAGCATTTCGGGGACCTGGATGCACACAGAGGGAGAGGGGAGAGGGGAAAGGGGAGAGGTGAGAGGAGCTCAATGTGTCAAAGGAAGGACGCCCCCTGGCAGTCTAGAACTATAACAGCATAAATAAAAGCTGGTGCAAGGCAGAACTGAGCCAGTTAAGGGTTGGTAGATGACTCTGACAACTATGAAGAGACGCACAAAAGAGAAGGCCTGCCATGTCTGGAGGTATCCACCCTCCCTCGCTGGTCAAGGCGAAGGCTGCGACTCCTCACACCTTAACTATAAGCTTTATCAAATAGGAGTTTTTTAAGTTTTCTCATAAATGTGGTGACGCTGTCTGCCTCCCGAACCCAGACCGGGATCTGGTTCCACAGGGGAGGAGCCTGATAGCTGAAGGCTCTGGCTCCCATTCTGCTTTTAGAGACTATAAGAACCACAAGGAACTCTGGATTCTGGGAGTGAAGTGGGACGATAAGCTACAATGAGCTCTTCGAGATGTGTTGGTGCTTGACCATTTAGAGCTTGTAGCTCAGGAGAAGGATTTTAAATTAATTCCTGGATTTTACAGGAAGCCAATGCAGAGAAGCTAATACAGGAGAAATATGATGTATGCTCTTAGTTGTTGTCAGAACGTGTGCTGCAGCATTCTGGATCAGGTCTAGAGTCTTAAGGGACTTATTTGAGCATCCGGATAATGAATAATTTCAGCAGTCAAACCTGGAAGTAACAAATGCATGGACTAGTTTTTCAACATTGTTTGGAGACAGGGTGTTCCTAATTTTGACAATGTTACGAAGATGAAAAAAGGCTGTTCTTGAGGTTTGTCAAAAGGATATATCCTGATCAAAAACAACTCTTAGATTTCTGACAGTAGTGCTGGAGGCCAAGGCAATACCATCCAGAGTAGCTATTTCTTTAGATGATAAAGTTCGGAGGTGTTTACGGCCCAGCACAATAACTTCAGTTTTGTTAGAGTTTAACATCAGAAAATTGTAGGTCATCCAGGATTTCATATCTTTAAAGCATGCTTGAAGTTTAGTTAACTGACTGGTTTCGTTTGGCTTTATTGACAAGCATAATTGGGTGTAATTCGCATTACAGTGAAAGTAAATTGAGTGTTTCCTTTTAATATTGCGGAGAGGAAGCATAAATGAGGACAACAGAACTGATCCAAGCACGGAGCCTTGTGGAATGCCATGGCTAACCTTAGCGTATCTGGACAATGTTACGAAGATGAAAAAAGGCTGTTCTTGAGGTTTGTTTTAGGAGAGAGTCAAAGGATATATGCTGATCAAATACAACTCTTAGATTTCTGACAGTAGTGCTGGAGGCCAAGGCAAACCATCCAGAGTAGCTATTTCTTTAGATGATGAAGTTCAGAGGTGTTTACGGCCCAGCACAATAACTTCAGTTTTGTTAGAGTTTAACATCAGGAAATTGTAGGTCATCCAGGATTTCATTTCTTTCAGAGCATGCTTGAAGTTAAGCTAAATGACTGGTTTCGTCTGGCTTGATTGACAAGTATAATTGGGTGTAATTTGCATTACAGTGAAAGTTAATTGAGTGTTTCCTTATGATATTGCCGAGAGGAAGCATATATAAGGAGAATAGAACTGATCCAAGCACTGAGCCTTGTGGAATGCCATGGCAAACTTTAGCGTATCTGGAGGATTTATCATTAAAGCTAACAAATTGAGATTGAGCAGTTAAATAAGGACTTAAACCAGCTTTATTGGGATTCCTTAATTGCCAACTAAATGTTCCAGTCTCTGTAACAGGACGGTATGGTCAATAGTTGAATTCAATGTTGAATGCAGCAGTAAGATCTAATAAGACAAGTATGGAGAAGTCCTTTGTCAGCAGCAGTTAGAAGGTCTTTAGTAATTTTCACCAGTGGCGTCTCTGTGCTATGATGCTTTCTAAACCACATTGAGATTTATATCTGTGAAAAGCACTCCATAAAATACATTTTATTTATCTATAATATTATCACCAAACATCCTGCCCAACTTGTTGAGGCTGAAGAGTCAAGGCCTATAGTCACCCCCATTGCTGTGCCTGGATACATCCTAATCAATTTGATGTAATAAAAATAAATGCAATGAAGTCAATATTGTTCTTTAGCATCAGGTTGACAGGAATGCATTACTGCACAGAATGAGTTTCTAAAGCCTCCTCAATTTATTTGTGGAACATATTGAGTGTGAAGCGTTAAAATGGGGTTAGGTGAGGCTACATCAAAGCAGAATACAGTGATAATGACATCCCGCGGGGCACCTAAATATTTCAGAATGTAGGGAGAGACTGTAACGCTTCAGTTAACATTATGCACAGTGTCTTCAACAAATGCATACATTTCTGGCCAACTGAGTCAGGTCAGGTCGCAGGAGGGAATTTCTTTTTGCCCTCTCAAAGCAAAGCTGGAGGTCAGAGAAATAGCACATATAAAATTCACTTAGTATGCTGATTTGTCTGCATCCTTTCAGGCAAGTCCTTTAACAGCTTTCGTCTCCCTATAAAGGAATTCAATTCCTGGGCAGAGGCGCTGGGGGCCGGCAATAATCACGCTGCTTCGGAAGCCCTAAAGCTCATGTTATGATGAAGGCAAACTGTCAAGTGCTAAATAGAAAAACATTATGGTCTCTCTTTTTCGGAAATGCACCTGTCATTCCATATTGGTTTCATGCATTTCCCAGAACAGGCTGGAAACATTATCTGTCACTTTTGCTCTTCCAGCACATATCTCTTAAAAGGTGGAGAAATAAAGCAGTGCATAGAATGGTGTTCAGGTCACAGCTACTCACCAGCATGGATCGTGTTCTCCCTGCTTCTCAGCCTCTCCCCCCCCTCCAGCCACTGGAAAAAAGGACTTTGAGTACAATCCATGATTACAAGGATTAGATTGGCTGCTTAAACCTAGAGGGCAACTCTCAAGCAGTTTCAAATCACACTGATGGCCTTTCCAATGGCAAACAGCACAGACCGAGAGGAAAGAGGAGGAAGAAAGGGTAATAAAGAAAGGCCAGGTGAAAAATGTTGGCAACACGTACGAAGGATTTCACTGTGACGCCGCCAAGTCAACCGTGAATAACATTTGCAACTGCAGGATGAACAGCGTTTGGAGTACAGCCGAGAGCCCTGAAACACAAGCCCTGTGCCTGTAGTCCCCGAAGCACTTAAAAAACAACAACACTCTGCAGTAGTCAATGGTGTTTTTCAGCCCATAATTAGAGCAAAGCACACTCTTCTAATTAAACAAATTTACCCAGCATTAATTTGAGAGGAACATCACGACTCTACGGAGAATCTTCATCAAAACGGCCGCTGAAATGCCTTCCACAGCGTGCATCCCAAATGGTGACAAATGATTTCACCGCTTTCCACTCATTAGATCTGGGTCTCCGTAGCTTCTACTTGTGGAATTCTTTGTAATTAAGCTTTAGGCAAGCCAGAATTATTCCACCGCATGGAACAGAGCTAAAGCAGGATCCCTACCAGATATGAACGTCCATTAAGTTTGACTTAAATACTCACATCGGCAAATACAGCAATTAAGAGGGACAGAGCTGCTGTCTGGATCTCTCCTGGAGTTGTAATATCTCTGCCTACACAGTGATTTCTCAGTGTGGCCTGCATTCAGGCTCATTAGTGCAGCTCACCTGTCTTCATCACAATGCCAGAACAAATTATTAGTTGGAGGTGGCCAGGCAATGGTCTCTCGTGCCAGGGAAACCAGCAGAGAGGAGAGTCAGTGGCTGGCTTGGCACGCTAAGAGGTAGAGTAAAAAACAAAAGCCGACAGCGTGGTCTCACTCACATCAAGAGAGGGGCCTTGAAGGGCCTGTGGTCAGTGAAAAGTTGATCAATTTGTATATTACATTAAACAACGATCACTGATTTAAAAATGTATTTATATTTAGACTGAAAAGGGAACTATGGAAAGAATTTTCATTTAAAATGTGAATACCTTTTATTTCTGGGTAGGTAGTGTAAGCAATGTTGTGATGAAAAAAAAGTACATACTGTAGAATTCTTCTTTACATTATTTATATTAAAAAAAAAACACTTTTACTCCATTTCATTTCCCCTAAGCATCTTAGTTACTTGTTGCTAAAGAATAATATTAGAAGGTATTAACAGGTTTGGCAAATCAGTGCTCCTAGATTGTTGTAAGTTAATGCACGCTTGTTTGTTGATGTCAGCTTTGAATTTGATGTTGAAGAAGGTGTGGAAACACTGACTATTTACTTTGCTATACTTTACTATAAGAAAGCCACAATAAAGTTTATAATCACAATGTTTGTTTTTTATTTGTACTTTTACTCAATTATTGCTTTAAAGTACTTCATGCAAGACTGGTAAGCCACGGCATGACTTGTTTTGACTTGTGTGATTGGCCAGTGGAGCAACTCATCTTGGGGTGGAAATATCAAATGCATATGGACAGTGCAAGTTAAGTTTGAGCTGTGCACGTGATTCCAAGCTCTACACGCACAGGTGTAGGTAACCTGGTACAGACACTTACTGTGCAGGGCTGCCAACTCTCACACATTGACCGTGAGACTCTTACTGTTAGTCTCACGCACACACACACACACACACACACAGCACACCGTGCCTTGGTGGGCCTTTTGTTGATTTTCTTCCACAGCTAGTGGGTGACACCCTGACCCAGATAAGTCCCTGGGTGTCTTATCATGCCAGGCTCTGAGTCTCATCAAATAGGCTTTATTTCCAGAGCCTACTGGTAGCCTCAGATAAGCTTAGCACTCCTTGAGTTTGCTTTTTATTTCCATTACATTGATGTCAACAACAGACTTGAAGAAAGCATGATAATAAGTGTATGCTCATTAAGCATTTGACCTCAGACTGCAGAGGAAAAGAGCAGCCGGTATTTTGTCATCCCAGGTATAACAAAGTAGATTCAAGCCATTAGTAAACAAAATGCCTTTTATAAATGGATTGGATTATATATATATATAAATTAGAGCTGGGCAGCGATTAAAATGTTTAATCGCGATTAATCGCATAATTTCCCTGATTAATCGCGATCAATCGCAAAATGAAATAATGAATTCAAAAGTAGTGTATATAGTGCAATTTTTTTTTTTAATGTTCTGCCATATGAACAAAAGTGCCGTAACATTTGTTCTGGAAAAACTTACCAGCATTTTATAAAGTAGCAGTTAAATAAAATATTCAGTGTACATCTAAATTTAAACAATGTATTTATCATGTCCTGAGTTTAATTCCATCTGGTTGGAACGTGTTGCATAAGCGACTCCTTTTTATGTCCACATTCATCTGTTGTTGCTCTAACTCTGCAGCCCTTGCTGGACTGTGTTTAGAGTGCCCCACAACTTTAGTGCACTTTGCAAGGACACTGTCCAACGCGCTGTTAAGCAGAGACACTATGACGCTGGAGACCTTGTGCAAAGCAGGGGACATGATCAGAAGGCAGAAGGCTTGCAGCAGAAAACAGATTTTGTATCTATTCGTACTATCTGGGCTAACTGCGGGGACCTTATTTGACACATTCTACTACAGTGCAACTTCAGTAAAGTGTCCCGCGCATGTTTCAACATAACTTCTCTCCACTCTTTTCATTACAGTCAGAGCACGTGAATGCAGCGCCCACTTTTCATCAGTATAATGCACTCTAACTCCAAGATAATTCTGGTTACCCAATGAGTCCAGCATAGTCCCCAGTGAGTCCAGTAGTCCCCAGTAAGAGCAGCAACGGGTGCAGGTTGTAACGTGGTCGCTTTTGCAACTGGGAGTCTGATGGTGCGTTTTGAGGGAATCTCATACCTGCCGTCATTGTTGTGATTCTCAGACCAATGTCCTCCACAACCCCATTGGTCCTGCAGTCTGTAGCTATCCACGTTGGTATGGCATTTGTTAGCTTCTCTAGCCTTTGTTTATCTAAACTTACCCACATGCTGCATCTAACGTAGGCTGCCGAAGCCTCGTGCCGCTGTGTGGTTCGTTATATGATTTGCTGACATCAACTGTCATGGTGACATTTTTAGACTGGAAGTACTCCGGTGATAAGAAAATTTAACTTTGCAGTATTTATAAAGCCTGTGAGTAACACACTTTTACAATAATAAAGAAATAGTAAAAACTGCGTTAACGCACGATAAAAAAATTGTCGGCGTTAATTAATTAATTACTTAACACGATAATAACACGTTTACTTACCCAGCCCTAATATAAATATATTTATATATATATATATATATATATATATATATGTATATAGCAATCACGATTAATCACATTTATGTTACAATTAACTCGCAATTAATGGTACATTTTTATCTATTCTAAATGTCCCTTGATTTCTTTTTGTCCCATTATTTTTTCTCATTTAAATGCTCTTACCAACATGGAAAAGTGGATCGGCTTGCTTTGTCAAATGTGTTTTTTATGGAAAACAACATTGGCTTACAGCCTACTGTAGTGTTTAATTTCCTACTAATATTCTCACTTGGAGCAAATAATCTCTCACACAATGTAACACTGTTCATCAATAAAAGGGTGAAAGTAATACTCTGACAAAGGGGGAATTGGCATCAGCTGTGTGCTTGGCCATCAGGTGGTATTTCAGACTGGACTTGCTACGATGATAGTTGAGTTCACAATGACCAAACACACAGATCACTTTGGTCTTATCAATGGAAACTTTGGTAACTTTTAAAAAGTTAACTTTCCATCCAGAATCTTATTGGCGTCCATCTCAGCGTTACCATCCACTCAAAACGTAACGTTACTACTCTTTGGCCGGCTCCCAAGACCAAACGGCATGTGTGCGGCGTGCCCGTTTAGTGTCCGGTCTAGCTAGATCCGGTGTGGTGTTGTAGTTTTTCTAACGTTACTGTTACGCTGGGTGACGGAGCAGACTTAAACACAGGGCTCAACAATTTGAACAGTTTAATTCAAGTGAAGGGAAGTAGGGAGGCAGACTCTGGGGACAGGGAAGAAAACACCGGGAAGGTGGGCAGTCTCGGGGGGTACTTGGGGAAGAGCGGGGGAGGTGTGACCGAGGAGCTGAGGAGGGGACGCTGGAGCTGGAATGCAGCGGAAGAGAGGAGATGCCGATTGGGTGGGGAGACAGAGGCAGGCAGAGGCAGAGTGCCGTGGTAGGGGGCCGGAGAGGTGGAGCTAGTTGACCGGAGATGAAAGACAGGAGTGGAGGTGGTAACTGAGGGGAAAAACACAAAAAGGTAAGTCAGCAAACAACACAGTGGTACAGAAAACTCGAGAGTTACAGAAAGCTTGCTGTGTGTTTCACCAGGATGACTGGAGCAACTATCAAGCAAAGATGGTGTGTAGAGCCGGGTGAGCGGCGGGAGGTGATGATGGTGGGAAGAATTCCAGGTGTGTGTGATCAGCTGGCAGCAGCAGGCAAGAGAAGGAATAAAGGAACCAGCAGAAACAAACAGGGCAGGGCCAACAGAGAAACTAACATTCGAAAAACCCAGATAGAAAATAGTAAACAAAACAAGTACACAGTACCCCCTGCTCAAGGGACGATTCCCAAGGGGGGGTTGCTGCCACTGGGGCGGAGAGAGGACTGGTGGAGAATTGTAGCAAGAGTAGCTGTTCCTCCTCCTCAAATGCCCCAAAACCAGCTAGGACAGGAGCCTTGTTAGACACTTTAACTTCCCCATTTACATCAGGCATTCTAGCCACTACCACAAGCACACTAGCAGTCTCCACTAGGATAGACAAAACATCCTGCTCCACTAATTTGGCCTTTAATGTGTCCAACTACTCATCTTTGTTTAACTTATTGGAGAGCCCTATGCCGTAATGTCAGCCACTCTAAAGAGCTGTTCTTTTTTTCTAAGAATTAACTCTTCACTTGGAAACTGACAAAATTCCTTAATTGAAGCCATTTTTCCAGACAGTAAAAACTTCTCTCAGCAACAAATACTGTACCAACACACTACAGGTAGGCAGAACACCACCAGACAAGTTTTCTCCACCATCAGAAAAGGATGCCAGGCTTCTTTAACTATGGAACCCCATTCCTCTGGCTAACTGCCCAAACAATACTACCGCTCTCACTCAACCCTAGTCTTCATGCAGGCCAGCGGTGGGATAAATTAAGCACAAGCCCAGTAACCCTGTTAACTTTCAGCGTGTTGAAAATCTCCTAGACAGTCATGATGCGCACTCGAGGAGCTCCTGGAACCTGTCGTACCACCTGCTGCATAAACTAAAACAAAAAAGAGTCAATGGGGGAATGGGTGTCCCTCGTTGCTAATGCCTTTCAGGACTAAAAGATCCAAATGACTTACCAGCCCTCAGCCCTGTCTAGCAGTACAGGAAAACATGTTAACATCAACAGGCCAGAGACATAAAAAAAAAAATACTGGAATTAGATAGTCCAGCACAATAAAGTCAACATGTTAACATCTACAGTTACAAGAACAAGTCCAAACTGTGTAAAACAATCCCCAAATTTGTTTTTAACACTTACCAGATTCCCAGTACCAGCAATCCCAGACAAGCCCCCCTTTGTTACTCAAGGCCGGCAACAAAAGGGAGGTCACACAGATAGATTAATCAAAACCTATTTTATTTAACTAAATATAACACAACTTAACTCAACAATAATGTAACAGTGGGGTGTGTAAATGTAGAAGACATTAGTTGTGTTTGCCAAGTGTGGAGGAGTGAATGAATGGTGTGATGTGTGTTGTATGGTGCAACAAACCAAACAAGAACAAAATGGTGGATGATGCAATAGGACCAGCTGAGAGAGAGAAAGAGTGTGTGTGTGTGTGTGTGTGTGTGAGAGTGTGTGTGTGTGTGTGTGTGTGTGTGTGTGTGACTGAAAGGGGTTGTCACAGGCCATAAAAACGTTAATTTTGCAATAAAAAACTGGACGTATCGAACCATGTAACCAATCATTTTGAACTTTACCCTCCTGTTTTTTACCTCTTATGAGTTTCTCCTAATTTCAGCAGTTAATTTTTTTAATTTCTTCAATCTTTATGGTGGGAGGAAACGGGAGCGAACACGGGGAGAACTTGCAAACCCTACAAAGAAAGGCCCTGCCTGGACCAGGGTTTGAGCTCTGCAGTGCCCACTTGCTGTGAGGAAGCATGACTGTCTGAAATGGACCGACAGAACCCGTTGTTCTGGACAGAGACCAGTGGAGTAAAAATAGAAACAAACCTGTGGATGGCTGAGCATTGCTGCGCAGTCTCCAACTGAGCTTGACAACATAGTTGTGACGTGGGCAACATGTCTGAAAGTTGTAAGTCTTCTGGTAGCTTGCCAAGAGAAATCTCAATCATTCCCAATCAGCAGAGATAGAGAGAGTAGGTATATGTTAGAAGATAACATAGACACAGTATAATTACTGCTAACTAACATGCTAGTTAATGTTAGCAACTAAACCTAAACAGCTGATGTAAGTCAAAACTGTCTGTCCGTTTGATCAAAATGTTGGTAATTTTGTCCACAAGACAGGACTCTCAGCAAATGTACAGCAACAGCAGAGTAAAGGCCGTTACACACCGGGGGGCGTGGCGAATAAAAGACACAAAAAATGCAACTATTTTGCATCAAAACTATTCACACTGGCAACAATGGGAATTTGTGACAGTTTTTAATAAAACACTTTTGAATATGTAATTTAATTACACATTCTCCAACCAGTAGATGTTTTTAATCATTCATCTTTAATCAGGTCCTGGGCGAAGAGGCACTGTGGGCCAGCAATAAAATCATCAATCTTTTACAAGCATCAGAAAACAAACATTATTCATGTGTTAAAGCGGGAAAGTGTGCACTGATATAAGGTGTAAGTGATTATTCTAGTATCTATTGTCTACAGCTGCTTTATACTGTATGAAGCTTCACCTAAAATATTGCTATGCGCTGTGCGAACAGGTTTTAGATTGTGAGTTATTTATAATGTTAAAGTTACTGAGTGTGACTGTTAGTTTAATCTTTTGTTCATCAGAAATGGACATATGTGTATGTTTGCGGGTGAAATCATACATGTGTATGTATGTGGGAGTATAGGGGTATTGCACATGATGTGATTTTATGTATGTATTATTGTTTTAGAATGTCTGTGATGTAATGGGTATTTGTTCTGTGTGTCTAGTGTGGACGCCGGAAAGTGTAGCTGAATGCTATGGCATCAGTTAATGGGCGTCCCTTTAATAAACAATAAACCTTCAGTTCTTTAAGACTCTGCAAGACAGATACATAGCACATAGCCTCATATGTATAGCCGTGTCCAATACATAGTTTTATCAAATGCAAGTAACATGCATAAAAATTAACACATCCTATCCTTGGTTGTTTTCACAGGAACACAATATAAAACATTTACATAAGCAGAGACATCATCCTGTGAGGCTCTATGTCTAATGTTGGATTATAGTTGAAAGTGAACAGAACAGAAAACTGCCCAACATTGGGGGGTTCTCTTTACTTTTCATCTTATTTTTGTTTTTTTTCTGTACCAACATATGTCTATAAAGTATATATGTCTGTTTTTCTCCTATATCAATGCATTTTAAAAAATGGTTCTATGTATAGATCTATATACAAGACATGCAGCCAGCCAGGCATATATGCACACTTGCAATCTCCTTCTTTTCAGCCAGGGAATGGCAGGTTCTTTACTTTACTTGAAGTGGTAAATGGAGATGTTGTGCGGTGTGTGCAGGTGTGCGATGATGAATGATATCTGAATAATGTCTTATTTGTTGATCAGATCAATCAGTGCTGCAGAGCTGGGGATTTAATAACATTTCCATCTGCCAGAGACAAACCTGACAGGGAGAAATGTACCGTGAAACCCTAATGTTCAGCCAGCGGGGAAAGGACTGATCGCAAACTCCATACTCTGCTCTGCTGTGCCATAAGAATTTGTTAGCGTCCTGCTTTGCCTGTTCTTTGAAACATTAGTGAGGTTATCATACAAATCTGCTGTTTGGAGCTCAGGATGTTTCTGTCAACTTGTACATGGATACAACCAGTTGACAAGATGCAAAACTGGCAGTATGATTGGGAACACCTTGGTTAATCATTTCACGTATGCTGATATATGTAAATATGTGCATAAACATCTGTAAATAGATTTATGTACTGCTGTACGTATTTATATTTTTCCATTCTGAGTACTTTTGTAATATAATTAATATCCTGGTCACACTTCAATACAATTTATATCCTGATTACTTACTTTTGCTATATTATTTAATTACATATTATTCTATTCAATTTAATTTGACATCACTTACTTACATCGCAATATTTTTCCAACTTTTACCCCCTCACTTTACTTTAAATACTTTTTATACAAGGCCATTTTAACATTCATTCAGTACTTTTTGCACATGTTGTTTGCCTGTTGTTTGTTTGCTGTTTTGCCTTTTACTGTGGAAATACTGCTGCTGTCACAAGGGAATTTCCCAATTGTGGGATGAATAAAGTATTATCTAATCTAATCTGATGAGTTGGTCAAATTCTCTCCCAACAGAGCCGGTTTTCAGCAGCTACCAAATATCTGCTCTCAATATGGGTTGAAATATACTGTGTAGTATAATGCCAAAAGAGTGCTGTCTTGATATGTAGGGTAAAAGTGGACTACAATCTTTGTTTTCTTGTCTTTGAATTAAATATCTGGGTCACTATATTAGACTAGTACAGTAGTAGTAGTAGTAGTAGTAGTAGCAGTAGTCATCGGGCAAATAAAATGCAGATCCTCATATATGTAGAGGTAGACTCAAATTTTATTTGCCTGAGCTAAAAGGCTGTAAAGAAAATTCCACATGCTCAGATGACGTCAAAATTAGCGTATTTAAAGCATATTGCACTCCTTTGTATTCTATTCTATCTATTTAAAAAGGCCAGCATGGAGAAGCTTAAGGTTGCTTATAATAATAATATAATATGAGGATCCAATGGCTGACTCAAATCCACGACTCAGACAGGGAATCACAGGAAAGTAGATTTATTGTTCCAGGAACAATGCAGGCAAAGGTACAAAAGGAGAAGGCAATAATCGTCGTCAGGAAACAGGCAAAAGTCTGGAAAATAATACCGGAAAATCAAAGACTAGCTATGTTTCCATCCACACGTTGTTATCTAAATTAGGTGACATCAAATGAAAAATGCCTTTTGGAAACAGTGAAATTGGATGGAGTTTAATGAAAATTGATGCAAAGGAAATACGTTCGGTCTCATCAGAGTTAATCTTGAGCAAGTTAATCTTGGCTTATGCGATAAATTCCGATCGAAACATTATTTGCCAAATAAATAATGAATTGTGATTAAGTTTTAGGTCATTTTATTGTTGCAACCCGGCACAAAACAAAGAAGAAGAAGTTTTAGTTAATTTCCGCCCAGTATTTCTGCAGTATTTTGCACATATGGCGGGTGTCAACAAAGACAGATGTAGGTGGATGGACGAGGAGACAAAGACTTTTTGAATTTAATTTATCAGGAACCTGCGAAGGAAATGGCCAACAAAGGTTAGGACAAGCCGTAGGACTATGAAGGTAAATATGGTGCAAAAGTGAGAGAGTGTAGATGCGATGTGAGCACTTGTAAAATATGACTTGAGAGCTTGTAAAAAAAATCTGTAGTTGTAGATGCGATGTGAGCACTTGTAGAATATGATTTGAGAGCTTGTGAAAAAAATCTGTACTTGTGTTTTTTTGTGTTTTTTTTTCTTACTTGAGTCCCTTTTCCAGTACAACCACAACTCAGTGATTACAAGCTCTCAAATATGTTGCTGCAGTGTGTTCTCTCGCATCACACAGCGGCGAGTCTGCGCTCACGAGTTTTGCAACACTTCTTGCGATACATTTGGTGCAAAACAAATTTGTGGACTTAGTCTGTGGAGCTCTGAGCCAACAGGACCGCCGGGGACAGCAGGGTTTCTATCGCCTGATGAGGGACAACTCTGTCCGGCTTATTTACAGTATGTAGCATGAAAGCTAGCGTTAGCTAACTAGCAGCCAGCCCGCTTCTAAATACAATACCTTTTAATTATCTCAACACTTTTTAACAGTCCAACTGAAAAACTGGCTGTGAGCTCCAGGTCCTGCAGACGGGCCGCCGTCAGTGGAGCTGGGCCAGCGTGGAAACATCCCTAGAAAGCTAGCGGAACATCTCCATTGAGCCCACCGCCAGTGTTGGTGGAATATCAAGTTAAATGAATTTTAGTTATCCTAACACTTTAAACAGTCAAACTGAAACACTGCTGGTGAGCTCCAGGTCCTGCAGCCGCGGACGGACCGCCGTCAGTGTCTATAACGCCTGACTTTTAAATTAAATTGTATTTATTTGTAAGTGTGCTTGTTGGTTAGTTCGCCAACGCCAGCTCGCTATTCCACCAACACTGGCGGTGGGCTCCAGGGGGGCTGTTCCGCTGCTACCGGGTCAGGAGCTCTCCTTGTCCCGCTCTAGATCAGATCAAGTCTGGGTGGGCAGCAGAGCTTTCTAGCGATGTTTCCACGCTGGCCGAGCCCCACTGACTGCGGTCTGTCTTCGGCTGCAGGACCTGGAGCTCACCGCAAGTGTTTCAGTGTGACTGTTTTAAGCGTTGACATGATTAAAAGATATTTTCAGTATTTAGAAGCGGGCTGGCTGCTAGTTAGCCAAAGCCAGCTAGCTAACGTCCTGTCGGCTGAGAGCTCCACAGACTAAGTCCACAGGTCCTTATTAGTTTTGCACCAAATGCATCGCAAGAAGTGTTGCAAACCTCGAGAGCGCAGACTCGTCGCTGTGTGATGCGAGAGAGCACACTGCAGCAACAGATTCGAGAGGTTGTAATCACTGAGTTGTGGTTGTACTGGAAAAGTGACTCAAGTGAAAAAAAAAAAAAAAAACCACGAGTACAGATTTTTTCACAAGCTCTCAAATCATATTTTACAAGTGCTCACATTGCATCTGTGCTCTCAAGTCATATTTTACAAGTGCTCACACAGGGCTACCAACTTTTCCCAAAACCTTGGAGTTAGATTTGGGGGGGCCAACCCATATTGTGCCGTGTACAAAGCAATTTCCTTGGGTCTCTATCCTTCAGGGTTTAAATTGGGATATGTTATATGTGGGGGGATTGGGATCTCCCTAGGGGGGGTCTGGGGGTATTCCCCCCCCCCAGGAAAAAAAATTGAAAAATAAACCATTAAATGGCACTTTCTGGAGAGTTTTTTTGCAAAAAAATGGAGAAATCAAGTCTTTCATGATATGTGCAAAACTGTAGGGTTAAGAACCTTTGTGTTGTTGAAGTATCAACAGGTATTAGGGCACAAAGCATTTACATTATTTACATTATTAACTTTTTATGATATAAGAACTGACCCAGACAATGTGCCAAACATAATGAACCACATGAAGAGACAGTAGCATATGTCAGCAACAGCTGAGAAGATCTGGGTCTGTGGTGAACAGGTCCAGGAGTCCCTGCCTGGTGTAGGGACCAGGGACCCAAAATTAAATTAATGTTGAGGGATTAACTAAGACCACTGAAATTCTAAAGAATAAGAACCATTGAGTTACATAGATTCTTATCCTTTAACCTTTGTGCCAAGGTTCAGTAATGTTTGGCCCTCATCCTCTGTGCCCCACTAACTGTATTTACTTTTTGGTAAAATAAAGACTATTTGTTCATTTTATTAAACATCAAATTAATTATTTACAGTTTCATTTAGAGATGCACCGAGGTTAGTGCCTATAAATAGTGGCCCATCATTGCAGTATATTATATATAGTACACTATATATAGTTTTGTATATATAGTATAGTATAGCTCAGATGTGTTTCATTGGATTTTTGCTCATGTTTACAACTTTGTGCACATTCAAAATATAACTCCTCCCATCTCTGTTGTAATATAGTCTGCTGTGCATGTTATTGCTCCGCTGATATGGTGGATCTCATTCAGACCATCTGACAGACACAGAGGCCCATTCGGGTCTCTGGTCTCTGACAAAGTTTAGAGGAGGCTGTAGGCTGCTCTTCATCGGAGGTCTGCACGGATGCACTGCCCACAGCAGAGCGAGTCCACTAACATGAACTGAAGTTGCTACACGACCAGCCGCGCTGCTCACCTCTATTTTCACAGAGAGAGTGGTCACGAAGCAACGGACGGTCTGTGATACTCAGAGCTCATACCTGAAGCCAGGGAAATGCACCTGGGATGGATCGTAAAAAAATTGTTCTCAGTTTGCGACAATTCAAAACTTCCACAGACAGGGAGCGCTCTTGAACCCCCTCATCGTCTCTGAAAACTAGTCAATCACGAGTGGCTCAATAGATAGTTATACAGATAAACTCATCTTTCAGAAATTTGACTGACCGGGTTGACACTTCAGCGTGAGAAATCAGGGGGGTGGCGTGTGAGCGTGTGAAACTAGTCAAATGCGTGTGTCTCACGGCCAATGCGTGAGAGTTGGCAGCCCTGCTCACATCGCATCTGCGCTCTCAGGTAGGGGTGATCCGAGTATCCGGCTGAAACGAGTATCCGGTACGGATAAAGCACTTTTGCCGAGTACAAGTATAATACGAGTAATATGAGTCAATATCCGTGCTCGGATTGAATACAACTCCTCAACTGGCCGCGCAGCGTTCTGTGATAATCACAATCACAGCGCCCCCCCGCATACAAACACGCTCGGATCAATCTCACACACACACACACACAACATGGAGAAATGTGTTCCCTCGACCTCTCTCTCGCTCGCTCTCTCTCTCTCGTTCGCTCGCTCGCTCCCGCTCCGTCAGTCAATCGGGTCTGCGGATCTGTCCCATTAACGTTAAGGCTTTCTTCAGCTTCAGGTTTTTTTTTTAACTTCGGTTTATAGTACTTACATACTTAGTAACCAGTAGATTACTGGTGAACGTGGGTTTCAGGCTTTCTGCCCGGTTTAAATGCAACTCCCGTTTTTTTTTTTTTACTGTCAGCTGCCCCCCGCCCCCCCTCCCCTCTCTCTCTGTGTCTCTCACTCACTCATTCTCACACACACACACACACACACACACACACACATATACCTTGTGTGGAAAATAAAAAAAATAAAAAAGAACCAAAAACTAAAAAAATCACACTGATCATAAAAAAATAAAAAGTTAAAAAGTTTAAAAAAAAGAAAGTTATATTGAGTATGAAAACTCTTGTTCATTACATTTTACTTCGTAATTGCAACCGCATGTGTTGTATTCATTGTTGGAAAACGTTTTGTATATAGGCCTAGTTTGTTTGTTACCATGACAACCCCATTGATCTGAAGCTTGATGCTGTCATGTAAATAGTTTTCAAATCAGCAATAAATATAACAATTTTTGATCAACTCATATCAATTGCATGCTTAAATAACATACCGGTTAAAGACCATGGGCGTTTCTCAATACCAAGTAAGCAAAGAACGGACTTGTGTTCTTGGGGAGACCGTACTTGCTGGCTGTACCTGGAAGACTGTACTCGCGAGTTCAGAAACACACAAAACACTGTTGACAGTTTTGAGACAAAGCGTTATTCCTGTTATTGCGCAACACCCCCAGCATAGAGGGCGCTTGCCACTTTATAGTTAGCTTTGATGTGTGTACTCATAAT
>NC_048410.1:25336506-25344106 GCF_013103735.1 Etheostoma cragini | reverse complement strand
GACTGACCGGCTCGCCAGAGTCATCCCCGGCTGGCGTAGCAAGCTCGCCCGCCGGGGATTGTGGAGCTTTCCAACTCCGAAGGCTTTTTTAATTCACCATCAGTTTTTGTTGAACTGCCTATATTCAAAATCTACACACCTGATTTGTCGCCTTAAAACATCCCAAAAATGAATTTATTGATTTACTAATTGACGTAAATTGTGACAATCTGTGTACCGAAACCATACGCGCTTTACACCCGAATTGAATGATGGGATACCGGCCCGGCCAAGTTCACACAAGTCACCATCCGATGTATCCTCGGTAAAATGGGCGTGTCGAGATCACATCCGGGGACTTTAAGTGTTCTTGGCGAAATGTTAACTTGTGTATTGGGTCAGTACTTTGGCCACCAAACATGACGTTTCACAAGAACACAAGAACACAAGAACACAAGTCCATAGAAGAACACATATTGAGAAACGCCCCCTATTTCAAGAGAACCCGACCCACTTCCTGGTTCAATCTGACCACTTCCGGGTTAGGCCCCGCCCAGTCCGAGTACGGATCCGGATACAGATAATTCATGTGGTAAACAGATACAGATACAGATACAGATAATGCCGTACTCGCTCATCCCTACTCTCAGGTCATATTCTACAAGTGCTCACATCGCATCTAAGCGCTCTCACTTTTGCACCATATTTACCTTCATATAGGACGTCCTCCGGAGTAAATGGAAGGCGCTCAAACCGCGAGACATGTCTCAAAAAAGAGTTTTCTCACAGCGGGAAAATAAAAGGCAAGTTGCATCTGCATCATCATAGCAAAGTGTTGATAGCGTCGTCTAATTGTAGCTTGATATGTTGCCATCAGCTGGCATATAAGCTCCATTACAACTTGTCCAATATTAATCATTTGTTGGTAGATGGCGTGATCCATTTTGTCTAGAAAAGCTTTGTTCGCAAAGGTTTGCTGGAATGTGCGATTCATTGCAAAAATGAATGGAAACACCTTAAAATGTTAAAATCAATTCAATATACCAATTTGATCGCAAAACAGCATGTGACGTCATTACGAAAAAATTTTTTTTCACTTTAAAGTCGTTGGATGGATACACACTTTCACCAGCTTAATTCGCATCAGTTATTTTTACCGAACTTCAGATAATTTGATTGATTCGATTGATACTAGGGAAACCACTGGAGAGAGTGACATAACGTACATCTACAATCTGGCAACTGTGAGTGGAAACGGTGAGCATATAAGCACTGGGAACCTGGGAAGCTGAAAACAAAGGTGAATTAAATTAGAGGAGGGCAAAGATATTCATAAAAGGCGGGAAACAAACAAAGGCAGGAAGACATCTGAAATGAATGAAGACAAAAATTCTATTTCAAAATAAAACAGGAAGTTCATGAAAACAAACAGAAAACATGAATCCAAACACAACAGAAACTTGACAAAACCATAGCCTTCACTTGTCGCCTGAACTGCTCCCATTCCCGGCAAATCGGTTTTGTGCCATACCAATCATCACTAAGTGTCTTTTATAGAAAAGCAGTATTGTGGTTTCTTTTGTTTTTATTTCTCTGTATATGTTTATCTTGGTCTTCTCTTATGTATGTTGTATGTCATGTCTGTGTCTTCTAAAGGGACCTTGAGTCTGGCAATAAAGTTGATGATGATGATGATGATGAAGATGATGATGAAGATGACAGTGATGATGATGAGTGTAGAAATTAAATATAACAATATTCTCAACCAAATGCAGCCTTTAAAGTGTTCACAGGGTGATAAGAAGAGTTGCACCAATGTGCAGTACAACAAAAACATTGTTATTAAATAAAACCACATTAACCTGACAATTAGCATAATATGAGCACATTAAAACCAGGAACAGAGTAAACCAAATCATAATATCCAAAACCTAAGACTATATCACAATATTTCGATATAGTGCCCAGCCCTAAATCATTCTAGTGAAATAATTATTTTTAATTGTGCAAAATTTACATTATTTCATTATAGTATATATTTATTTGATCTATTTTAGCACTGCTAACACTGCTTTTCTGCTTGACTCTTTTCACCTGCATTCACTGATATTTAGTCCCCTGAAGGCAAGCTGTAAACACAGCCCTGACATTTTATCACATTATTTAAGTTGTTGTGGTAAAAGCGTGTGCAAGGCACTTAACCACGACCGGTCCAATGGAGCTGCTCATTGGCCAGGAGATCGGACTGTGGTTGTACTGGGCGGCTTCCAGGTAGGAATGTGTGAAAATGTGTGAATGAGGTAACTTTCTGTCTTGTGGATTATACAAATAACTGAAGATTTTTATGAGGTAAGGACATATGTAAATACTATTTTCTAAAACAGAAGCGAGGCCTGCTTCTCAGCAGAGTCTGATCTCCTGATCTGAGCAGATATTTCTTTTTATCCTTTTTGTATGGCAACATGGTGTAAATTATTTCCCCATCTAAAGTAGCACAGCTCACTGCTAGACTCAGATAACAGAAAATCTCTGTTGTTTTTAACTAGTGCACCAATTTAATTTCTTTTTTTCCCCTTCCTTTCTTCCCTTCCTTTTCATTTTAAATTAAAATCACAGGATCTGGTGTAGAGTTCCCCGCTCTATTTTACTCCTCTCTTGTTTTAATTAAACATTTACACCGTCCAGGCCTCGGAGGTCAGACCCTGCAGAGGATTAAACCATTTCTAACACACATACCCACATTCTGATTTCACATTTTCTTTACGCTATTTCTCGAAAAAAAACAGGAACGGCGGGTTGTTTCCAAAGTTGCACATAGACTGGAATCATTGATATCTACCATCAGAATTCAAAACCATTGGTGATTTTACAGGTGTAAATATATTGAAGAAACAAACATGATCCAAATGCCACAGAGTGGTTTGGATTGACAGAGCATTTTTTAAAGACAGAATATGTAACAAGCATCGATGTACACTCTGCAAACACATGGTGTACAAAGTTGGCTGCTCCCTCTCGGCTCTATGTGCTGCAGTGGTAGATCAAGCTGGATAGGGAATAAATCAGCTATCAGCCACCTCTCCAACCAGGAGAACCAGGTTCCAAAATGGGTTCAGGAGGCAGACACCGTCTCCACATTTAAGAGTAGGCGTAAGACTTTCCTCTTTGATAAAGCTTATAGTTAGGGCTGGCTCAGGAAAATCCTGAACCATCCCTTAGTTACGCCGCTATAGGCCTAGATTGCTGGGGGGACTTCCCGTAATGCACAGAGGACCTCTAAAATTGAATTGAATTGAACTGAATATAGTTAGGGAGTGAGGAGCTGCAGCGTCCACCTAACCCGGTCCACCTGCTTCCCGTCATAGTTGACAGATTTATCTATCATATAATAAATAATATATTAAAATGTCCCAGAAATGCTTGTTACTAACCTTGCTCTGGGGAGACATTCCCCAAAGTCCTTGTGTTCTTTTTCGCTCAGCATGTTTCCTTGGAGCAATTAGGCTCCAAAATCATGGTTGCAGCTGTCGCCATGGTCCCGTACAGGTTCTGTGATGCCTTGCTACATCCTGTTGTGCTCTGCGGTGCCCTGCTACGTCATGCTGCGCCTTGTAATGCCGCACAGTGCCTTGCTATGCCATGAACTACCACAAAGAACTACTACAAACTACTATTTGTTGGAACTGTTATTGCCACTCTTCATTTTAACCCCAACCTGTCGTCAGACTCCGCCTACCAAGAGCCTGGGTCTGTCCGAGGTTTCTTCCTAAATGGAAGTTTTTCCCCGCCGCTGTCACACTGTTGCTTGCTCTGGAGGAAACTACTAGGACTGTTGGGTCCTTCTGAAGTGTGGTCTAGACCTGCTCTATCTGTAAAGTGTCTTGAAATAGCTCTTGTTATGAATTGATACTATAAATAAAATTAAATTGAAAATTGAATTAAAGAAAGGAAGCATTGAAAGGAGGCATTAAATCAGAGAAACAAAACCATCTTTTTTTAAATTGTCTCACAGCAGTTATGTTCTTAAGCCCAAATAACCACACACAGGAAGGTGCCACATTTCCCTCTTACGAGTAGTCTATATTGATGAAGTTTCGTTTACGGTGCCGGCCTGAGGTTCTGCCAGATGTTCCTCACCTTCAGCTTTCTTTGTGTTGGCATTCTAATCTCTGGTCGACTCGAGAAAGATCCTGTGACCTAGAACTGACAATCAAATTATGTCTATCTTTTTTTGAGTAACATTGTCTTTACACGCTTGACAGCCATTTAATTCCAGAGCTCGCCTTCCTAAGTACACACGTTCCACCAAAACAACGTTCTTCCCGAGACTACTTTGCAGAGGCACCATTCGTGATTGGTTTAAAGTTTTAGTGGGTAACTTTTTGACATTAATGAACGTCCATTACATTCAAGCCATTGCCAACTGAATTGCTACAATGCTAATTAAGACTATCAGGTATCATGTGCACACGCCGACAGTTTTTGTCATTATTTAGAACTCCTCATGGGGGCAACAAAAACTACGTACTATAGCATAGTTTTTGATGAAATGCCAATAAACCAGTTTACATTTTGCTCTTTGGACTAGCCAGACTTTCCTCCACAGCGCTGTGGAGGAAGGTCTGGCAATGAGAGACTAGATTAGAGTGCTTTCTCGTGTCTGTTTCTGTGTGTGTCTTTCCGTTAAACTTGTCGGTATGAGACGCCAAGGGGCAAACGGCGGTTGGAAATGAGGACAATGGTTTTTGGGGGGGGTTCCACAACCATGGGGCCAAAAGGCTCTTCCTTCAGAAGTGTCCCGACCATGGTCAACACGCTCCAAAATGAGAAGAAAAGTCCAGAAAATTCACTCCTTGCACGTCCCCAATTTTGTGATTAAATTAGAAGATTCGTACAATATGAAAATATTCTGAAAATTGAATGTAGGATTTGCATTTTCCTCAAAACATTTACTAATTTAAAACATTTACAAATGTACTAATGCAAAATAATTTACTAATTCAAAAGAGATATTTACATAACATTTATGTATTTGATCTGATCACATTTGAGCATCATTACTGAGGTATTAAAGAGACGAAAATGTATGCGTCATCACATTCATTTGGTCTGTTGTCATGGCAAAGCCTCAACCCACCCCTGAAAAAAAAATAGAGAAATCTTTTTTCATATATTCTATATGGAGAAGAAGCGGCAGCTCTGAAACAAAGTGTCTGGAGATGGCACCTAAATCTATCATGCTCCTTGCTGTGCCATTGCTCCAGTGAACAGGCGTCACTGTCTCGCTGTGAAGAAAAGATCTAACAGGCTGACACTGAAACTGCTGCACAGTCCTCCCTAACAGACATGGAGCAGCGTATGAGAGAACTCTAAGTCTTATGCTGTAAATACGACTTAAGCAGAATGTATTATTCTTTATTTTTTTTAAAGTCAGTCATTAAATCAATCAATCTTTGTTCATCCAATTTAATACATTGAGAAAACAGGCTGTAGTGTGAATGGTTTGTTGGTTAATTGATTTAGATTTAATAGAATGCCTTCGCTCTATTTCGGCTATCTAGACACTTTGTTTAATATTAAAGACCAGGACATAGTTTGGGGCTCCACTCTTTGAAAAGGCGTAAACTGATAGACCATAATATTGATTCAATCTTATAATCTGAAGGTTTGCTACCATTACTCAGTGTACAGTGGCGTAATATACTTTAATAAAACCTAATGCGGTTCTTCATGAATGAAGAATTAATTTAACTACTTAATAAACTTGACTGAATGAAACTAACAGATTAATTAAACAAGGTATTAGCCTGGCTGTATGAAACCATGACAGAGCAGCTGGGATTTAAGAAGGAGAATATGCCCCATTGGGCCCTCAAGACAGGTTTGAGCAACTTAACTAGACGGATGAAGACTCTGGAAGGGCCGCATGTCGGAGACAAACCCGGGCCGCTGCCAAGGCCTCAGCCCACATGGGGCACACGCTGTATTGGGTGCACTAGAGGTTGCCCTCAACACAAGCGTTTTAGCTCCAATCTCCGTCCATATTAACATAACAGTTAACGTGCTTAACATTTCTTTAAACCGATCACAGTCGTCTTGGGCGGTGCTAAGCACTGGGGGAAAAAAACTTGTTTTGGTGGAACTTGTGTACGTTCAAAAGTAGTTTTAGTCGTGCAACAGAAAACTTAGATTGAACAGATAGCCCATCTAGCTGTCTGGATTTACCCTGCGTAGATCTGAGGAACAGTTAACCATAGTCCTTAGAAATCCACCAGAGGTTAGAAATACAGCACAAAGGCAAAAGTTAGCCGGCCTAAATTGATAAAATCCGGTAAAGTCTTCGTTGGCGTCAAGGATATAGACCAACATCGACATGTAAATTTAAATGTGCTGTATTTATATAGCGCTTTTCCAGTCTTAACAACTGCTCAAAGCGCTTTTACATCTACAGGAAACATTCACCATTCACACACATTCATACACTGTGGCCGGGGCTGCCGTACAAGGTGCCACCTACTCATCAGATAAACATTCACACACATTCACACTCCGATGCGCGTCTTGCCCAAGGACACTTCGACAATGACTGCAGGGGCGTGGATCGAACCACCAACCTTCCGATTGGCAGGCAACCGCTCTACCGCTGATTCTGTAATTTTTCTAATGGGGATAGTATTTTTTTGTCCCGCTGTTAGAGACTACAGTGAAGACGTTTATTACAGAGGCTCTCTGGACTGGAACAGACTGCAAAATGAAGAAGCACTTTTTTTTATTATCTTCCACCTCAGTGGACATAAGAACGTAATTAATCAGGGTACAACATGTATTTTGTTCTTATTAAAGATTAACATAAATAATGTCATTCTTTTAGTACTACTGATGCTCCCTAAAGGTCACTGTTTAAGACTCCGCTGTGTGTGCTCACCTAATGAACATGTTTCATGTACAGCAGTTCTTACACAGACATTAGAACAACAACTCCCCCCACTCTGAAGGACATACAGTACATTGATTTCCACTGCACTCACTTCATGCAGGTGTTACTCACAATTTAGAAAAGGCAATATATATGGAATAATATAGTGTGCAGTGGATGATAACAGAAGGTTACATGGGGAATTAAGGCGGTAATTCATATTGATTACAGTGAGGCTCAAGCTAAAGGACTGTTTGTCAGGTGGGGAATGAAATGTTGGACTCTTCTTGCTGTAACTATAACAATACTATGACAACACTTTCCCCACAGCATCATATACAATTCTTGTAATGGGCTGACAAAGTAGGAAAACCTTTTAGTGAGGTTAAGCACATCCTGACCTCCATTTTCTGGAAATGCCTGAATCAAAATACCTGCAAGAACGTTGCCAACAACCATTTTAACACAAAATTTAATTCTGTTTTTTTAGAAATCACCAACACCGGGAAACAATTCAGCACAGAAAACAAAATCTGTGAGTGTCATTTCCTGTTGCTAGATTCAATGGTTCAGATGACTGCATAAATGGAAAGATTGCAAGATTATTTTACGGAGTTAGTACGCTGCGTTTACAGTTTTTCTCCATTGGTTTGGCTCATTTCTTGAAACAGAAATTACATTCTCAAAACAACATGGACAAACCTC
>NC_048410.1:25331601-25336406 GCF_013103735.1 Etheostoma cragini | reverse complement strand
AGAAGGAAATTTAGTTTTGACACATGAGTGAACTGTTTTGGGAGAGGTATGAGCTTTTGCAGGTGAACCATGGTGTTGCGCCGAACCATCCACGTTATTTTGGCAAAAGCACCAAGAGTGTGGAGAACATCCGGTCTGTTTCGAGAAATGAGCGAAGCAATTGAGAAGGATCTTTGCCATTTTGGTGGCACTGACTCTTTATATGAGAAATGAATTTAGTTTTGAAGCATGAGTGAACTGTTTTGGGAGAGATATGAGCTTTTGCAAGTGAGCTATAGTGTTGTGCTAAACTGTAAGAATGTTTTGCCAAATGATCTCAGAGTTTTGAGAATGTAATTTCTGTTTCAAGAAATGAGCCAAACCAATGGAGAAAAACTGTAAGTGAGCTGCCGCCTCGTCACTGTTCCTGTTGTCAGAGCCAGAACTTTGGCCATAACAACAAGGCACAGCACCCTGGTGGACATGGTGGCCACGTTGGCTACTGGTCTGGCCGGGCTTGGTAGCAAACCTAAAGCTTTGCTACAGAAAAACCAGGGGAAAGTAGAAGCGGAAGCTTGTCCAGGAGGAGGTACGAGTTGAGGTGGAGGAAGCTCCATTCAGCAGAGTGGTTGGCATGTCCAAGCAGGGGGCCTAAACAAGATGGAAGCATACAGTTGGCCGTAAGATGACCTAAGCAGAACTTTGGAAGGCAGAGCCATACCACTTTGAGTTCTTTGTCCCGGGAGATGGGAGTTATTGTTGGCTGTTGCTGCCAACTGTCCCCTGGGAAAATCAAATGGAGGAAGCCCAGGAAAGGAAGAAGGCCAAGGATACTGATCTGGTAGCTGTCTTTGTGTCGGAGGAACAGGTGGAAGGCCCGCTGTGAGCCTGTTCAGGTGGGCTGCAGGGGCTTTGCAGGCCAGTCTCTGCATTGGGTCCTGAGACTCTTAGGGATTTGTGGACTGCACAGGCAAAGAGCCATCAACAACATCCTGAAAGCTCCTGAAAAGGATTCATGGTAGCTCTGGTTAAGGAGGGGGGACACGTGGAGTGGTGCGCTACCAGGACACAATCACCTCGGGCCTACGTGGGGCCTAATCACTCCCGGCTGGGTCGCCCGGATGAGGGTGTCTGATGTAAGACCCGAAACACCCTATGACCCTGGGAGTATCACTGATGATGTGTCCTGGTTGCACCACAAAGTGTATTCAATTATCTAGTATGTATTAAAGTGGATTAAGATGATACTTTGTTGATCATCTGGGGAAATTCTCAAGCTACCTGCCAAGTCAAAGTTCCATTGTTATTTTGTCGAAAGTAACTCAAAAGTAACGCAGACGTAGTGTAAAGCATCACAATTCAGAGACAGTAATATTGTAATATAACTAATTACTCTCAAATGACAGCAAGTAGTTATCTATAATGTATTAAACTTTGGAAGTAAATTGTCCAATGCTGCCAAGTGGCGTGAAGCATAGATCCATGCCAAATCACGCGCCTCTCCACAGCAGTCACAAAGTGATGCTTTTCTTCTCCACTCCACAGCAAGGCTCTATCTCTCTCTTCTCTCTCTCCCGTAATGTCCCGTAATGTTTGGTTGTGTGTGTGTGCGTGTGTGTGTGCCATCCTTTGTTCTCTCTTTGTGTGCCTGATCGCATGTCTTGCTGTAGATGTGAAGGTCCTCTATGGGACAGTCTCGCTGTGTTGTGTGTGTGAAGCTGTGTCTGCTTATGGGGAATCCAGACCAAATCAGGGCAAGCACGTTGACATCACAAACAGAGACACAAACAGCCCACAACAGTTACAGTGGGGCTCGAACGCTTGGGCACCCCAGGTAAAAATTTGCATTAATGTGCATAAAGAAGCCAAGAACAGATGGAAAAATCTCCAAAAGGCATCAAATGACAGATTTGACCTTCGTATAATATGTCACAAAAAGTTATATTTTATATCCATCATTTACGCTTTCAAAATAACAGAAAAAAATTCCATCTTAAAGAATATTTTTCTTGGTCTTCCAGATCTTACTTTAACTTCCACTGTTCCTGATGAAGGCTATTTCTTAATTACATTCTGAAGAGAGGATATTGGCATCTGAAAACGCGTTGCCATCTTCTTATAGCCTTCTCCTGCTTTGTGAGCGTCAATTATTTTCAGTTTCAGTTTTCTAGACAACTGCTTAGAAGAGCCCATGGTGCTGTTGGTTGGGGCCATGTCAGATGAGTCTGGGCATTTAAAACCTTAAGATTGACATCACCTGGTCTTACCAGACGATGATTGAGAACAATCCATCACACTGTCAGGTCTCAGCTTTCCAAAAGAGGGGGGGGGGGCATGCTATAAACTCTGCAGGGTGCCCAAACTTTTACAGAGGCCATATTTTTGTTTGCTGTTATTTTTTAAAATGTAAATGATGGAAATATAATGTAACTTTTTGTGACATATTATACGAATGTCTAATCTGTCATTTGATGCCTTTTGGAGATTTTTCCATCTTTTCTTGGCTTCTTCACGCCAAACTTTCAAACTCCACTGTACAAGCTGAAACTGCACTTTATTCAAAGCTCAAGTGGATTTTGTTACTATTCACAGTATCAGGAGTTCTGCTCCTTTTTATTAAACTCGTTAACTGTGATGTTATAGTGGAATGGCTATTTTTAAAAGAAGTATAACAAGAAGGGTTTACAATTTTGTGTCTATTTCACAGTAAAATGTAAAATAAAATAATTGAAATAAAATCCTCAACTCCTAAAAGGCTTTTCTAGTGTATAGAAATACAGTATATGAAATAGTAGGCTACAGTGTCTTCAACACCAGAATACAACTCACATTAATGACATTAACATTATACATTTTCCACATAAAAGTCAACATCAAATTGAATAACAGTTACCTCCATTAGGGAAACAAGACCGAATCAGTGCAAGCCTGTAGACATCACGGACAGAGACCCACACAGTCCTATACAGTGAGTCAGACGAAGGAATAGCGTTGGAAGCAATGCAAAATAAGCTAAATTTAACATTCAGCTCTGAGCTCAAATTAGTGCCTCATTCAACAGCAAACTAACGGCATTCATCTCTAAACTACATCACAACAAAAATACAGTATAATAAAACGTTGTGTGGTGGGATTTAAAATGTTTTGGCTAACATTGTCTCTACAGCGTTTAATGTGCGATTTAACACAGCAGTTTTCAAGAGTTTGGCTGTAGATTACCCAGAATTTGTTACGTTTAGCACTGCAGTGCAATGTGAAGGTGACGCCAACAGACAGCGCTGTTCCCATTTATGCAGAAATTTAACAGAACCTATGTACAACCCTTTACATGGACACAGCTAGGAATTCAAGAGAGCCAAAATCATCATCAACCTAGGTGTTTCATTTTAAAACGTGTTTTATGTTGTTAAGTATCCTACTGCGATGTGGCCTTGCTGTGTTTGATTAGTTACCTAGCTTCACACATTCTCTCACGGAAGAAATAGAGGACACGGCGAAAAAATCACTGTAGCCGACCGAAGCGGCTGCTCGGCTGCTACCAGCAGTGTTGGCTTCTGATTTTGATTGTGTGCTTACCCTTATTATTACCCATGCAGGTGCTATTGCTCACATATCTCGGCCACCTTTGATGAATTTGGTGAACAACCTTGTTTTATTATAATTACTCCACTCCTTGTGGGATTTGAAACATAGGAATTTAGCAAAATGCCTTTATTAACATCAACGTTATTCTATGAGGCTTGCTCATGACTTTGCACCCTCAATATAAAGCCACCTCCAGATATGATAAAGATTTGATGTACAAAAGGTTGCCCTCTCTCAGCTTGTTTGCCACAGAGCACACCAGGAATAACACATCTGTCAACATTTAATCCATTTGGAGGATGCACTCTCTCTTGTGGAGGACATTATATTCACTCCAGTATTACAACTCTAGGGCACAGAACAATAAAGGTATGGAAAATTGATGTGAATGACGTTACAATAAATGTAATACTGTCTGAATGATAATGAGAGACTGCTCCGAGTTACAGACTATTAAAGCACTGTGTGAAGACGGAAATGTTCAGGAGTGCAGAGAGGGGCTTCACAGCTGGAAGGGACATTCAGCACAGGATGGAGGCTGTCCATCACAAATTCATCTCATTTAAAATGTGAGAGGAAAGGAAAAACATCCTTTTTTAAGTGAATAACTGGTATTTCTTTGCCTGGGGAAGGCTCAGATGTATAGCTTAACTGAAGTCAGAAGGGAAAGACTACTCAATTTAATCCTGGCTGGGCTGGCTGGAGAGTTAATGTGGAGGTGGAGGAAGACGTGTGAGTGGCAGGCAGAGCACTGTGGGGAGCTGGACAAGCATGTCATTAATATTGAAAGTAGTTAGTTATAAACCAAAGAATCAGACAAATTGGAATTCTGATCTGATGGCGCAAGAGGAAATGTAAGAGCATCAGCAAAGCTATCACAATTCTTCCTGAGGCAGATATGAATATAGTAACACATTTCACTGCAATCAACCCACTAGGTGTGTCAGTAGGTGTTATATTTCATACAAAATCTCATGGTGGCAGAAGAGGAGAGGGCTTACCAGTCTTTAGGATTCATTCCCTTGGTACATTGAATGTCAAAATGTCATGGCAATCTAGTAATACAATTGTTGGGATATTTCAGTTGCGACCAAAGGGGTGGCCCAATTTTCCAACCACGACTAGTGTGGCTAAAAATTAAACATGTATCTGTATTAATATGCGTGTGAGGGACCAAGCAGTTAGGCATGAGGAGTCACAAGAGAAATTCCAAAAAAGCAAGAGTTTTATTTCCCAAAAAA
>NC_048410.1:25324480-25331501 GCF_013103735.1 Etheostoma cragini | reverse complement strand
TAAACCTAAGGAAAGATATAAGTGCTTGAGGTTACCGCTCTTAAGCTGGCTGTATGGCCATGACTGTGGCCATCACAATGCGCTAGCCCCCACCTGCCAGTGGATCACTGATTTTTGGTCAGACAGGAGGCAGTAGGTGAGGTTGGGGAAAAATCCCATCCAAAACCCAGGCAATCAGCACCGGCACCCCCAGGAATCTGTGCTCACCCCACTGCTCATCTCCCTTTATACCAACAACTACATGTCTGCAAATGACAGATTGACACATTCTGACAGTTCATTCCGCAGGGACACACAGATGTTGGATATATTGTGTTTTTCTTGTGGTGAGTAGACTATGTTTTAAACTAACTATGTTTTGCCCTGTTTATCAACTTTTTGGGGGACTAGTTGCTGACTACTCAACTACATTATTCATTAATGCCCTGGCAGAGGATGTGCTTCCTGTGAAAGCTCAGGAAGTTCAACCTGTGACAGAAAGACGGAAAAATTGGAGGGAAAATTGTTTATTACCCTTTAAACAATGTCTAATCCAATTAAAGACTACTGTTTTGATGCTAAAATGTTTTATAACTGAAACCTAAACATAATTCAGAGATCATAATTATTCAATTTGAGGTTGACACCTTAGCCTTTGCTGCTCTCCTGCACACAGTTATCTGTATTTAGTATGTAAAGCACACTTCCTGTTGACTGTGAATCTTATGCTGGCTTGTGCCAGAGAGGTGACATTGATCAATAGTCAGCTCAATTGCTGCCATTTGGTAAACAAGCTTGTTTCCCTACAGCTTGTAATCAGGCACGGCAATCATAATGTTATTCCAGCACATCATTTATTCCCATTAGCAAAAGCAATCATTAAAAAAAAATCGCTGCATACAATGTACAGATCTGAGGTCAGCAACACTGGGCCACCAGCTCAGAAAATGCAATTAAAGAACATATTCAGCTGGTGGAGAAAAAGGTGTCGATGATCATATTTCTCTATTACTCCCACGCCTAGAGGCAGTCACTTTAACAATGACTGATGCGCCTCAACCATAGGCTTATGAACTAAATCAGATTGCATCCAGAATGTGGTGCTTCTTCACCGAGCTAGTTGGAATCCAACTTTCAGAAAGAATAATTAAAATCATTCACTTTATTACTCCCATGACAGTTCTGTTCTCTCCACAAGGAATAATGAAGTGGAGGAGTGCAAATTAAAGACAGATAGCAAATAAGAATCACAGTGGCCCACATTATATGATTTACCTCTTCTTCAACTCTTAATAAAGTATTTTATAACTTTATCTGTCAGAAACAGAGAGGAAACAGCCGAGGGTTTAACATTTGTTGCCATGGTTACTGGAGTGACAGTTTTAGCATGCAGAGGGTCAGTACTACTTTGTGAATAATTCACTGGTGACTATTCATAAGAATTTGATCCCATTAGCCACTGTCGCGTAAGCGATATACCTTTTTATTTTACAAAAACTTTACTTTACCATGTTTTTTCATTATAGTGATTTGTCAACTTCATGAAACAGATGATCCTGAAATATTTTAAATAGCATAAAGAGCTGAAATTGATACATATATTAACATATCCAATAGGTCAAAAACTACAGTGTACAATTTTTTACATACAACATACACCATGCCATGCCACATTTCAAATTCAATGCCTTCGGAATTACACGCATGCATGCAAACACACACACATACACATCCACACACACACACACACACACAAACACACACGCACATGCACACACGAGAGTCTGTCTGTCTGTCTCATTTTCAGACTAATCTATTTTTGTTATGGCTGGCCGGTTGAGACTCAACTTTTCTCATCAACTCTTACATGGCGCTTGGCTTCCAGACAGACAGTGGGAGGATGAGGTTGCTGGAAGTGTGTGTGTGTGTGTGTGTGTGTGTGTGTGAGCACATGTGTGTGTGCGTGTGTGTGAGTTATGTGGCTTGCTGTTTTTTTGACAGTGGCATGAGAGAGGACGGATGTGGATCGCAGGTCAAATACAGATTTAAAGACATATACACAAGACTCAATATTTTCTGAAAAATAATTTGCAGATTATAGGGGATGTGGTTGTTGAATTATAATACCAAAATAAATTGCATTATCCTTACTGCTTGTGTTCAGTGTTTAATTGTATAGGCATTGCACAAAGTCAGGTCAGTTGAAAAATGAAAAATGAAAATGAAAAATGAACGGCCAAATACTGGGTGTACCTGAGCGGGAGGAAGGCTCAGAACCCTGCTCTAAGTGAGAAGGGGATGGCGGACATTCTGGCAATATCACCCCTGTTCTGGAGAGGGACCACCGAATACAACAGGCCAAAAGCCAAACATTGTTACGAGAACATTTATTGTAAAGTAACCTTTCTACATAGACAAACAAAACATCCTCAGAGCCTCAGGAGATGGTTATGAACAGTAAAGGCAGCATGACGGCATGAAAAACGTCATGGCATAATATGTCAAAAGGTTGAAAAAAATACTAAATAAGTTTTTTAGTTAGCCAACATTTTTAGTGAGTAAAAAAAAACATAGTATAGTATGCTGAAAAAAATCATATTATAGTATTTTTGAAAAAAGTCCAAAAAAAGTCATGGTATGTAAAAAAAACGTCAAAGTGTAGTGAGGCTAGCAAAATCATAGTATAGTGTGCTAAATAAACGTCACAGTATAGTATGTCAAAAAAGTCATTTGTTATTCAGAAATTATGCACGGTGACAAACAACCACAAACAATGCACCAAGAGCTGGGAACACATCCCAGGGCTAAAAAACATAGAGAGGAAAGACAGGAAAGAGGGAGACAAAACAACACATGCAGAAACAGACACACACAAACACATACATAAACAGATACACACACAGACGTTAAGGCAAAAGCTGCGGCACAATGCTACAGCGCAGACCTCAATACTTCAGCAATGCTGAGCCAAGTGCCCATCGTCTTTCCTGGCTCTCCATGGATGAGCGCTGTAGAAAGTTCCATAAAAGGAAACGGTCCATACACGGATAGATAAATCATGAGTTTCCAACGTTTGCAATCACTCTCTTTGCAGCTGTAAGTCCAGAAAATACAGCATGTTTTTGAGTTCTAGAGAGTTGAAAGGCTAACAGATCATTGAGAATGAAGACATTGACAGTAAAAGGCACAGTAACATTAATCCATCCATACATCCATCCATCCATCTTCATCCGCTTCTCCGGTATCGGGTCGCGGGGGCAGCAGCTCCAGCGGGGGACCCCAAACTTCCATTTCCCGAGCCCCATCAACCAGCTCCGACTGGGGATCCAGAGGCGTTGCCAGGCCAGGTTGGAGGTATAATGTCTCCACCTAGTCCTGGGTGTTCCCTGGGGCCTCCTCTCAGATGGACGTGCCCAGAACACCTCCCTAGGGAGTCGCCCAGGAAGCATCCTCACTAAATGCCCGAACCACCTCAACTGGCTCCTTTCGACGTGAAGGAGCAGCAGCTCTACTCCGAGCTCCTCTCGGATGACTAAGCTTCTCACCCTGTCTCTAAGAGAGACGACAGCCACCTTCCTGAGGAAGCCCATTTCAGCCGCTTGTACCCTGGATCTTGTTTTTTCGGTCATGACCCAGCCTCCATGACCAAAGGTGAGGGTAGGAACGAGCACCGACCGGTAGATCGAGAGCTCTGCCTTCTGGCTCAACTCTGTTTTCGTCACAACGGTGCAAAAAAACTGAATGTAATACCGCATCCGCTGCTCAAATTCTCCAACAAATCTCACGCTACATAGTCCCCTCACTCACTTCACTTGGGGTAAGGAATCACTCCCTTCCTGAAGAAAGCACTCCATTGGTTTCCTGCTGAGAACCATGGCCTCAGATTTAGAGTTGCTGATCCCTTATCCCAGCCGCTTCACACTCGGCTGCAAACTGATCGAGTGAGTGCTGAAGGTCACCGACCGATGTTGCCATCAGGACCACATCATCTGCAAAAAGCAGCGATGAGATCCTGAGCTACCCCGACTACGCCTCGATATCCTGTCCATAAGTATTACAAACAGGATTGGCGACAAAGCGCAGCCCTGGCGGAGGCCAACCCTCACCTGCAACGAGTCCAACTTACTGCAGAGAACCCGGACACAGCTCTCGCTATGGTCATACAGAGATTGGATGGCCCTGAGAAGGGACCCCCTCACCCCATACTCCCGCAGAACCTCCCACAGTGTCTCCCAGGGGACCCGTGCATACGCCTTCTCCAGATCCACAAAACACATGTCGACTGGTTGGGCACACTTCCAGGCCCCCTTCAAGATCCTTGCAAGAGTGAAGATCTGATCCGTTTTTCCACTACCAGGACAAAATCCGCTTTGTTCCTCTTCAATCCGAGGTTCGACTATCGGCCAAACCATTTTCAGTCGAACGGCTTCCCTGACCACTGGTGTCCACCAGCGTGTTTGTAGGTTACCCCCCCTTAAGGCACCTAAGACCCTGAGACCACAGCTCCCCGCCGCAGCTTCAGCAATGGAAACTTTCAACATTGCCCACTAGGGATGAGCGGGTACAGCATTATCTGTATCTGTATCTGTTTACCACATGAATTATCTGTATAAGTATCTGTACTCGGACTGGGCGGGGCCTAACCCGGAAGTGGGAAGATTTATCCCGGAAGTGGGTTGGGTTTCTTGAAATGGGTTGGGTTTCTTGAAATGGGCGGGGCTTTAACCGGTATGTCATTTTAAGCATGCAATTGATATGGGTTGATCAGAAATGTTTATATTTATTGCTGATTAAAAAACTATTTCCATGAAAGCATCAGCATTGAGCTTCAGATCAGTGGTGTTGTCATGGTAACAAACAAGCTATATACAGTATATAACAAGTATTGCAACAATAAATACAACAATGTGGTTGCAATTATTAAGTAAAATGTAATGAACAAGAGTTTTCATACTCAATTATATAACTTTCTTGTTTTAACTTTTAATTTTTCTATGATCAGTATGATAATTTATGGTTTTTTGGTTCTTTTTTATTTTCACACCAGGTATGTGTGAGTGTGTGTGTCTGTGAGTGAATAAGAAATACAGGGAGAGAGAAAGCGAGAGAGAAACAAAGAGAGAGAGGGGGGCGGAGGGCTGGAATGTGTCTGTGTGTGTATCTTAATTTGTAATATTATGTATTTATACTGCAACTGCCTTTATGTATTTTTTCATAAAACACAGCAAGAAAGTTTCAGACACTCAAAAAACTGGTTAGAACCAGCAGGCGGTTAAAAAAAAAAAAAAAAAAAAAAACTCTGATGGAGATGCAACCCGAGTCGCATTCTACCAACACCCTGTCTGAACAAACCCCACGTTACCAGAAGTCTCCTGGTTACTAAGTACTAGTTCAAATCAAAGTATAAAACAAATCTGAAGCCGAAGAAACCCTAAATGTTAACGGAATAGCCCCGCGGACCTGAGAGGGGGAGTGTGTGTGAGTCAGCGAGCACAGCCTGTCGGACACAACAACAGAAGGAATCTGTGTTTGTAGGGAGGGGCGGTGGGACTAGCCTATCACAGAATAATGTAGGGGAGGGTTGCTGTACAGATATTGACTTGCATTACTCATATAATACTTGTACTCGGCAAAAGTGCTTTATCCGTACCGGATACTCGTTGCAGCCGAGCATCCGGCTCATCCCTATTGCCCTCTCAGGTTCAATGCCCCCAGGCACCACAGGGATGCACGAAAAGCTCCGTCGGCGGTGCAAGTTGAAAGTCTGTTGGACAGGGGCCTCCTCCAGACGTTCCCAATTTACCCACACTACCCGTTTGGGCTTACCAGGTCTGTCCAGAGTCCTCTCCCATCCCCTGACCAAATTCACCACCAGATGGTGATCAGTTGACCGCTCCACCCCTCTCTTCACCCGAGTTTCCAAAACATACGGCCTCAGATCAGATGAAACGGTTATCAAATCGATCATTGACCTTTGGCCTAGGGTGCTCTGGTACCACGTACACTCATAAAAATCCCTATGTTTGAACATGGTGTTTGTTATGGACAATCCATGACTAGCACAGAAGTCAACAACAGACAACCACTCTGATTTAGATCAGGGAGGCTGTTCTTCCCAATCACGCTTCTCCAAGCATCTCCATCTGCGTTGAAGTCCCCCAGCAGAACTATGGAGTCCCCTACTTGAGACCCATACAGGACTCTATTCAAGGTCTCCAAGAAGACCTAATACTCCGAACTCTTGTTTGGTGCATTTGCACAAACAACAGTCAGACTTTTTCCCCTCATCACCCACAGGCGTAGGGAGGCGACCCTCTCGTCCAACCTGGGCAACTCCGGAGTAGGACAGAGTCTAACCCCTTTCCAGGAGTATGGTTCCAGAACTCAGACTTGTGGGTAAGCCCCAGCAGATCTATATGGTAGCGCTCCACCTCCCGCACAAGTTCCGGCTCCTTCCCCCACAGAGAGATGACATCCCACGTCCCCAGTAACATTCCACATCCCCAGTAACATTAATCAAGGTGGAAATGTTGGATGCACACAAGTCATAGTATAGTATGTCAACAAGTCACTATAGTATGTAAAAAAAAAAAAAGTATAATATGTCAAAACGTTCACAAAAAGTCATAGTATAGTATGTTGAAAAATATCATGTCATCATCATCATGGTATGTTAAAAAAGGTCTCAAAAAGAAAAAAGTCATAGCATAGCGTGTCAAAAAAGGTCATAGATTGGCAAAAAAGTCACAAAACGTAATTCGTATGTCACCTGATCACTATAGTATGTCGTAAAAAGTCGTAGTATATAGTATGTCAAAAAAAGTCACAGTATAGTATGTTGAAAAAAATCATAGTACAGTATGTTAAAGGTAGTGAAGTATGTCAAAAGTCACAAAAAGTAAAGTATGTCAACAAGTCCTTGGAAACATATAGAATAGTATGTCGTAAAAAAGTCATAGTATAGCAAATTGTTACGGGGAAGGACGGACCCAAACGCACAGCTCAAAGTAACGTTATTTATTAAGGGGAAGGAGAGGAAAAG
>NC_048410.1:25292968-25324380 GCF_013103735.1 Etheostoma cragini | reverse complement strand
CAGAAAGAAAAAACAAAAACACAAAAATTAAATAAAAAGGACAGACTCACGGTCAGCCGGGCCCCACCACAACAGCAAATAATACTTGGGTATAGCATGTTGAAAAGTAACTGATAGTCATAGTATTGTGTATTGAAAAAAGTCCTAATATAGTATGTAGGAAAGTCACTGGAAAGTATGTCAAAAAGGTTACAAAAAATCATAAGAGATTTTTTGAGTATGCCAGAAAACGTCATATTATGTCAAACAAAAAGTTACAAAATGTAGTATGTTGAAAATATAGAATAGTATGCTGAAAAAAATCATAATATACTATGTCAAAAAATATTACAGTGTAGTATTTCAACAAGTCACTGTAGTATGTTGAAAAAAGTCATAGCACCATAGCCAAAAACATCATAGTATAGTGTGTTGAAAAAGGTCACAAAAAGTCATAGTATGTTATGTTGAAAAACTCATAATATAGTATGTCAAAAAACATGATCGCATAGTATGTCAACAAGTCATTATAGCATGTTTAAACAAGTAAAAAAAGTATTAGTATGGTATGTTGACAAATAGTCATAGTATAGTGTGTCAAAAAAGTTCACAAAAAGTCATTGTATAGAATGCTGCAAAAAGTAAAAACAGACAGAGTATGTCAAAAGTCACAAAAGTATAACATATTTTGTCAAAAAGTAAATAAAAATAGTATGGTATGTTGAAAAAAGTCATATTATAGTAACTCCCAAACTTGCAATTTTAAACAAATCTCGCAAAAACTTGAAAGTAAATGGCATTCTACCAAATGCCAAATCAGACTATCACTCATCACTAACAAAAGAAAATAAGAACAACCCAAAGTTTCTTTTCAGCACTGTAGCAAGGCTGACAGATAGTCACAGCTCTATTGAGCCATCTATTCCTATAGCTCTGAGTAGTGACAACTTTATGAGCTTCTTTATTGATAAAATTATAGCAGATAGAGATAAAATTCATCACCTTGTGCCCTCAATTTGTAACGGTTCACCTTTAAACTCAGTAGCCTAGAAAGAACGACAAGACCTGACACTGTACTGCTTCTATCCTATCCTCTGTCCTTTAGACCTTCAGCAATTAATGTCTACGTTCTCTTCAGCTGAGCAATCTGTCATGTCCCCATCCAAACAAGGCTGCTTAAAGAATTGTTACCCGGGGTTACCACTCCATTACTAGATATGATCAATATTTCTCTATTAACAGGTTACGTACTTTTAAAGTAGCTGTGATAAAACCTCCCTCGACCCCGAGTTCTTAGCAAACTATAGACATATATCTAATCTTCCCTTTCTCTCCAAAATCCTTGAGAAGGTAGTCGCTAATCAGTTATGTTATTTTCTACATAGCAATAGTTTACTTGAAGACTTTCAGTCAGGATTTAGAGAGCATCATAGCAACGAGATGGCACTGGTGAAAATGACTAATGTCCTTCTAACTGCTGCAGACAAAGGGCTTGTCTCTGTACTTGTTTTACCAGATCTTAGTGCTGCATTCAACGCTAGTGACCATTCAATCCTGTTACAGAGACTGGAACATTTAGTTGGAATTAAAGGAATCACACTAAGCTGGTTTAAGTCATATTTATCCGGTCAATCTCAATTTGTTAATGTTAACAATAAATCCTCTAAGTATGCTAAAGTTAGCCATGGCGTTCCACAAGGCTCAGTGCTTGGACCAATTCTATTCTCCTTATATAGCGTCACTGTGTCCACGTTCAGACTCCAGTCGCTGCTATTGGCCATATTCGGACACTTCCGACCTGAAGCACTTTCTGTTTTTTTCCGGTACTTTACATTTCCGATCATCACCAAAATTTTAGCAGAATTGATCTATACCCATCTGACAATCTACGTATGAATTGTCCTATATGTACATCGACATTTAGAAGTCTAATCAGTATATGAAAGTGACTTTGATGAGGGAAAGAAGTAAGAACGCCCGTGCAACGATCTTTCTCCTAAAAAAGTTTCTATTTTTACTGTCCTGGACATTAAGGAGCTCTTACTGCATAATTCAGAATTTTTGAAGTATGGTATTTTATTATGAAGGACAGAAGTAAGATCCAGTAGTTTTGACAGCGTTGATGGGGCTTTCTTTAGCTAACTGTCTATGGAATTATTACCCAGCAGTGGCTGCAGCGAGGAGATAGTGGTGTCTGTTATGGCCAAGGGTAGCACACGGCTAACTCACCGGTGATAGCGTACTTTACTCGGCTCTTAGTAAAGTAAACAGTTAAAACTATATACCGTTAAAAAGGTAAGAAGTTAAACTTTAGTTACACCATTAAATTAATAGAAAAGATCAATAGATCATTTATATATTTGTATTTAATATATTTTGATTAATTTCAATCTCAATTTCTTATTATTGAGAATAATAGCCAGTAAGTGTCCTAACGTGGACCCAGTGACGCTATGCTTCGTCTAGGCAATACTATTAGGAAACACTCAATTAACTTTCATTGTTATGCGGATGACACCCAACTGTATCCATCAATCAAACAGTTAGTTAAATCAGACAGTTAGTTAAACTTCAAACATGCATAAATTATATAAAATCCTGGATGACCTATAATTTTCTGATGTTAAACTCAGACAAAACTGAAGTTATTGTGCTTGGCCCTAAACACCTCCAAACTTAATTATCTAGTGATATAATTACTCTGAATGGTATTGCCCTGGCCTCCAGCTCTACTGTCAGAAATCTAGAAGTTAGTGTTTATCAGGATATATCCTTTAACGCCCTACTAAAACAAACCTGAAAAAAAGCCTTTTTTTCATCTTCGTAACATTGCCTAAATTAGGAACATCCTGTCTCAAAGCAATGGTGAAAAACTAGTTAATGCATTTGTTACTGTCCGACAAGAACGAAGAAAAGAGATCATATTCATCCAGTGTTAGCTTCTCTGCATTGGCTTCCTGTAAAATCCAGGATTGAATTTAAAATCCTTCTCCTGGTCTACAAAGCTCTAACTGGTAAAGCACCATCTTATCTTGAAGATCTCCTATTGCCTCATTGTCCCACTAGAGCACTGTGCTCCCAGAATTACTTACATACTTACTGGAGTTACTTTTGGTTCCTAGAGTCTCTAAAAGTAGAATGGGTGCCAGAGCATTCAGCTATCAGCCTCCTCTCCTGTGGAATCAGCTTCCGGTCTGGGTTCGGGGGGCAGACAGCGTCACCACATTTAAGAGTAAACTTAAAACTCTCCTCTTTGCTAAAGCTTATAGTCAGGGAGTAAGGAGACGCAGCGTCCACCTTACCCGGCCCACCTGCTTCTCGTCATAGTCGTCAGATTCATCTAACATACAATCAATAATATAATAAAACTAGAAGGAGGCAGGGCAGTACAGCCCGACCAGGCTCCTCTCTTTACCCTTTCTTTCTTAGTTACGCTGTAATACTGTAGCTTTAGATTGCCGGGGGACTTCCTTTGACAAACTGAGCTCCTCTCTCCTTCATCTTTCCTTTTGTGTGCATCCATGTGCCAGAAATGTCTGTTACTAACCTAGCTCTGGGGAGTCATTCATTGTATAAAAAAAGAAAAAAAAGGTCCTATAAAGTCATAGTATAGTATGTTGAAAAAGGAACAGAAATGTCATAGCTACGTCAGAGTAAATCGGAAAATAATTGCAATATTCTATGTCAAAAAAAGTCCTAGTATAGTATGTTGGAAAATAATTGAAATACTGTATGTCAAAATATAGTAAAAAAAGTCACAATATAGTATACCAATATCTTTTTGTGACGTTTTTAAAAATACTGTACTTCCACGGGACATTGAGGCTAGATTAACAATAGACTTGAGAGACTTAGAGACAGTTTTTTTTTCCTCTCATAAATGTCTTAATAAATCCTTCAAGGATAAAGGTAGTGGGTCAAACTTTAACTTTGGATTCCCGTAGTCATCTCTTAAACAGCGTGCCCTGTGATGTTTAAGAGATGCTCAGAGAGGTCAGTTCTTTTTCCTGACCAATGTCTCCTTCTCAGGTTCTTAATGAAAGCCACAGCAGTGATGCCGGCTAGGTCGTTTGTTCCCATCTGTTGTTGTTTTTCCTGCATGGTCTTACCCCAGAAAAATCTGAGCTTTAAACACTTAATTTCCTGCATTCTGGTAACTCTTTTAAGCACCTATTTCTAACTTTTTTTCTGCATCAGTTCATGCTGTAAATGTCTTCATTTATGTGGAGGAAAACAAAGTGGACAATTGAAAATATAAATTCATGGAATATATTTATTGAGGCTCTGAGGCATTCTGTATTTTTCCAATATTTATTGTCCTGTAATTAACTTTTCTCATTTAATCTTATCTCTCTGAGTCAACACACACGTAGGCCTAGACCTGATTTACTTTTTCGACTTGTTGATGAAGTAACCTCTTTAAATGTGAATGTGGCACTTTTCATGTGACTGATACATGAAGTAATTTTAATTAATTAATAAACCCCTATACTGTAATAGCTCAGGTGTCTTGAGAAATAAGCAATAACATGAGAATAATGTCACAATATTTCAAGAAAAAAAATGCACCTGCGTAGAGCCTGCATTTCTGTGCTATTTTTTCCATTGGCTGAACATTTCCTTAACTTTTGATTGGTTGGGCAAGATGCACGTTTAGGTGGGCTGAGCCAACCCCTGCCCATTGTTGCCGCCGGCCAGGTAATACAATAGGCCTGTTCAAGATGAACTGTGCCTCACCTGTAAAGTGGATGAGAGAAAGCTGAGGTAAAGTCGGACAGTTTCCAGCCGATTCCGGCAGCCTTCAGTCTGAACAGGAAGTGACAAAAACACTGGTGCAATTCCGATTTAACAAAATATAATCAGACCTATATATCAGCTGGTACACAGTCTCTATTTATTTTAATTATGACAGAGTAGCTCTCAAAATGGTCAAGATAGGGCTGTAGTCAAGACCACCTTTGTCGAGTGCAAGACAAGTCCGAGACCAGGACTAATCGAGTCCAAGTCAAGACCGAGTTCAAAGAAGTTTGAGTCCGAGTCAAGACCGAGTCCAGGACAGAAAAAAGGGTCTTATGCATGACAGTATCAAGACAATCAATTTGGGTTAACAGTGTCAGAACACCCAGGATTTATGAGTACAGCCATTCCCCTTGATATCATATGGTGATAACTCAAAATAGCTACATAGACAATACTGCTACAGTAGGTACTAGTACTGAGTATTTTAACAACTAAATTACAACATAGCTTCACTCCAGATGTAGTGTAGAAATGAAGTGACCAGTATTACAGAGTATCGCCCTATGGTTGGTTTGTGGCTTTCCTAAAAAATATTGTATTCTGTTGTTATTTGGACGTGGGTTAATAGGAAATACATTTATTTTCAGAAAACATTAAAGTTTGGTTAAACAACAATGAACAGAGTGTAATTTAACATTTGTTTGTTTTAGTAGAGACCAATTGCAGAATTTTAAAATAAATCCATCAGGAAGAAGTTGTTTAGGGAACACACGCACGCACAGCTCGGCCACGTTAGCTAATGTCTGCTAGCATGCAAACGGGCTAACTGTAGCCAGTTAGCTTTTTTATAATGTAACAAAAACCCACCCATGTCGTAAGAGCTAAGCTTATTTCATGTAATTAAATGATGGCTCAAAAGGAGCACTAACGCCACAGGTCTTATATTGACAACGTGGACGCAGATATAGGAAACTCCGAATGCAGCCGTCATATTTACCTAACGCTAGTAAGCTAACGTTGGCGTAGCGTTTGCTAGCTGTCTAAACTTGTAAAAAGCCAAACAATATCCCCACCTGAACTGTGTTTTACTTTCCCTCCAATATTATCATCTACATAATAAAGACACCTGGACTCGGTCGAGACCAAAAGCCTTATTTGGCAAGACCAGTGGCCGAGTCCGAGACAAGTCCGAATCCAAATACTACAGAGTCTGAAACAAGTCCAAGTCCGTAAAAAATTGTCTTGAGTCCGGACTACAGCCCTGGTTTTAGATGTAATCTGTTGCTGATTTTAATTTACTATTGTAGATTTAGTCTCTTTGACTTCTAAACCTCACAATCAGCCAAACAACATGTGGTTTGTACAGAATATTACTTCAAAAATCTGACAAATAGCTGTTAAAAGCACCACGATTAAAAAAATAAAAAGTTTATATAAAACGTCATCATGTTGAGTCGATTGTTAACCAATCAGCTTTTAAATCAGCTTAGAGGCCGGCGTTTCCAAGCATGCTCTGGGTCCGCCTAGGTCTTGCAGTAGGTGAAAAGCAACTGCGCTGCCTGCGTCTCAAAATTGCCGCCTTGCTCTCCTGAAATTATCGTTGCCTACGTGTGCATGACATCAGAGCAAGTTGGGATCAAGTCAGACACAAATCAATCAAATCAAACTTTATTTCTAGAGCACATTTAAAAACAACCAGGTTGACCAAAGTGCTGTACATAGACATGGAACAATAAATAGACAGAATACAACACCAGACAAATACAACATACAGTTCTCATGCTGTATTAAAAGCCAGGGAGTAAAAATGTGTTTTAAGTCGCGATTTAAAAACCGGAAGGCTGGGGGCCAGTTTGACATGTAGAGGCACCTCATTCCAAAGTCTCGGGGCTGCGGGCGAGAAAGCCCGATCCCCTCTACTCTTCAGCCGTGTTTTAGGGGCAACAAGAAGAGACTGGTTTGCAGACCTTAAAGATCTTGAAGGAGCATGTGGCTTCAACAGCTCAGTTATGTAGACTGGAGCTATTCCATGGAGGGTTTTAAAAACAAACAATAAAATCTTAAAATCAATCGTAAAAGTACTGGGAGCCAGTGGAGCGAGGCAAGGACAGGGGTGATGTGATCTCGCTTACGAGTTCCAGTAAGGAGATGAGCGGCAGCGTTTTGAACCAGCTGTAGTCGAGAGAGGGAGGCCTGGCTAAGTCCTACATACAGAGCATTACAATAGTCAAGGCGTGTTGTAATAAAAGCATGTATAACCTTCTCAAAGTCTGTGAAGGATAAAAAGGCCTTAAGCTTGGTAAGAAGCCTCAGTTGAAAGAAACTTGCTTTCACAACAGAATTGATCTGCTTCTCCATTTTAAAATCACAATCCATTTTTACACCCAGGTTTGTTACAACAGACTTAACATAGGGTTGAAAAATGCCCAGGTCTATTTGTGAGACATCAGAGGTGCCACTGGGTCTAAAAACCATAACCTCAGTTTTACTCTTGTTAAAGTTTAAAAAATGTAAGGCCATCCAGGCTTTAATATCATTAAAACAGTCAACTAATCTTGCTAAAGAACTACCATCATTTCTCTTGATGGGCAGGTAGATTTGCGAATCATCTGCATAAAGATGGAAGCTGATGTTGTGTCTTTTTAAGATACATCCAAGGGGAAGCAGATAGAGTGAAAAAAGAATTGGCCCGAGAATCGAACCCTGTGGAGCTCCACATGTGAGGGACACAGAAGGTGAAATAGAGCCACCAAAACTGACTCTAAAATCTCTGTCCGACAAGTATGACCTAAACGACTCCAAGGCAGTGCCCCTAATCCCCACGTCATGCTCGAGGTGAGAAATAAGGATGCTGTGGTCAACTGTGTCAAATGCCGCTGTAAAATCTAAAAGAATAAGGATTACATAATCTCCAGAATCAGTTGAGATTAAAAGATCGTTAAAAACTCTTAAAAGTGCAGATTCAGGGCTATGAAATGTCTTAAAACCAGATTGGAACACCTCAAGACACCATGTGTATCTAAAAACGACTGTAACTGTAAAAGAACTGCTTTCTCTAAAATCTTCGAGAGAAAAGGGATTTTAGAGATAGGGCGATAGTTTGAAGGTGCAGATGTGTCCACATTTGTTTTTTTGAGGAGTGGCTGCACCACTGCTTGTTTGAAAAAGGCTGGTACAGAACCTGAAATAAGGCTGCTGTTTATAATTTCTTGGATGCTAGGTCCAATAGTGTCCCACACCTCTTTAAAAAGGCGATGCGGGACAATATAAGTGGGACAAACTGAGGGTTTTAAATGTGTAACTATATTTTTGAGAGTAGAGATGGACACAGATTCAAATCGACTGAAAACAGCTGGACACTCTATGGAGATGGAGGGGTCAAAAGCAGCAAGTGAGATGCTTGCTCTAATTGAGGCAACCTTATCCACAAAAAAGTGGAGAAATTTTTCACAGGCCTCAGAGGATTCCACATGGTAGACGGATTGGGGCGTATTTAGAACCGAGTTAATTGTTTAAAAAAGAAATGAGGTTTGTGGCAATTATTTGAAATAAAATCAGAGAGATACTTGTTCTTTTCAGCTTTAACAGTTCTCTGATAAGTGCGCAAATTTTCTCTAAAAATGTCATAAGAAACCTGCAGATGATCTTTTTTCCATTTGCGCTCAGCTTTCCTACACTGTTGTCTAGCAGCCTGAGTTGAGTCATTAATCCAAGGTTCAGATTTAGATTTTGAACACATGGATTTAAATGGGGCAATGGTGTCCAGAATGTTGCAGCAGGTAGACATAAAAGAAGAGTTTAACTCCGCTGTGTTTTGACAGGCAGAAGATCCCATAGCCTCCCTAGCAATATTAAAAGCACCAGAAAACTGCGCAGCAGTGGTGAGTTTGATTATCCTGCACATACGGGGTTGAATGTATTGCTTAACGGGTTGATGGGGAAGAGAAACGTCAAATAAAACAGGCGCGTGATCAGAGAAGACAGCTTCATGTACGTCTACATTACAAATAGGTACACCGTGTGACAGAACAAGGTCTAATGTGTGACCATGGACTTGTGTCGGACCAGAAACAAACTCTGTAAGGTTAAAAGCATCGATAAGACTTAAAAAGTCTTTTGCTAGGGTAGTTGTAGGACAACATACATTAATATTCATATCCCCTACAATTAAAATCCGGTCATATTTCGGCATGATTTCAGACAGGAAATCAGAGAAGTCACTGATAAAATCCTTATTATATTTAGGAGGCCGATATATGACTGCACATAATACCAGCTGAGACTGACCTAATTCAAAAATGGTTAGTTCAAAACTTGAGAAGAAGACAAGTGACAGCTGTCTGCAGTTGTACTTTTCTTTGAATATAGTAGCAAGTCCACCTCCTCGACCAGTAATCCTCGGAGAGTTAAAATAAGCGCATTCAGTCGGTAAAAGTTCGGAAAAAACGCTTGACTCACCAACAGTCAGCCAAGTTTCAGTCACGAACAGGAAATCCAAATCCTGAGAGGTAAAGAAGTCGTTCAGGATGAAGGTCTTATTCGCTTGCGACCTAGCATTGACCAAGGCAGCTCTGACAGGAGCGGCCTGTGTTGCCGGACTGGCCGTCCGAGGTACTCGACTCAGCGATCGAAGATATCCGTGGTTGATGCCTCTTCTCCGCGGTCGAGGAGAACATTGGCGAGAAAGCTGAGCCTCCACATCCGTGCCGACAACAGGTACCAGCCAGGTGTCAGCAAGGTCCAGGGCTCGCCAGGAAACATTGCCACAATAAATTGATCGGCAATCTGCCAGGAAGCCACGGGGAGTCCGACCCGAACCAGGATAGAACGCCAGATAGGCTTTAAGCTTCACCAGCTGTCCGCTGCGTTTTCCCCGGCGCTTGGAGCGGCTTCTCCGGGGAAATGACGGCGGATTATCTCTGGTATCTCTGAGAGCAAAGGCGGGAGAAAAGTTTTCTGTCCACTCTCATCATATTTGATCAATGTTCTCACAGAGAAACGGAGATCAAGCAGTGTTTGGCGATCGTAGATCAGCAGAGAGTCAATATTTTGTAAAAACAGTGACACAAACAGTAAAAATACAAACAAATCTGACAGCGAGGGACGGCCGGCCACTCACACTGGCGCCATCTTTTCTAACCTTTTCTACAAATCTAACCGGCATGCAACGGGCGGCGTTTGCCGGTGATCCATTCTGCGCTGACCTGGCTCATCTTGAACGAGCCTACTGAAACTAGTTACTTGCACTAGTTTCTTGCCCTTCGGGGAATTACTAGAATTGTTGTGGCTTTGTAAATTATAGTGTGTTCTAGACCTACCCTATCTGTTAGTCTTGAGATAACTTTTGTTATGATTTGATTCTATAAATAAAATTTAATTGAAATAAAGTCACAGTATAGTCTGTCTAAACGTCACAAAAACATTGTATATTACAGCAAAAAAATTAATTGTATACTATGTCAAAAAAGTCGTAGTATAGTATTGTCTATCTAGGGGGACTTGGTGGCAAGATTCAAAATAGAAATAAGAGACTCGGACACAGTTGGCTTTAAACATGAAGTGTCTGTAATAAATAATTCATGCAAAAGGCAAATGGGTCAAACTTTTACTGAGGATTCATCCCATCAGGGGTCCTTTCGCCTTCTTCGTCTACTCTTAAAACAGCCTGTCCTGTTGCGTTTAGATCAGAGAGAGAGGTCAGTCCTGTCTCCCGGCCAGTCACTTTCTCAGGATTTTCTGCAAGCAACAGCAGTGTTGCCTGCTTCATCCTTTGTTCCCAACTCTTTCATTCCTTCCCTGATTAACTGATGGCCTACAGGTGTGACCAGTGCTATGTGCCTATTGGGGGCAGTACTTGAAAGAGATACACTCCCTCCATCACCTCCCCCAATCGGAATTTAGAGATGCTCCCCCTGTGATAAACTGGGTGGGCTGTTTTACCTTATTTGCACAGGAACTTAAAGACATATTTTAACAAAGTCACAAAAAGGTATAGTATTTAATTTAAAAAAAAAGTATATTATTTCAAAAAAGTCACAGGAAATGTCATAGTACAGTATTAAAAAAAAATCATAGTATATGGGCAACCCAGCGGACTTGGAGTCAAGGTTCACATTAGAAATAGCAGACTCAGAGACAGTTGGCTTTAAACATTAAGTATATTTTAAATCATTCAAGGAAAAGGGTAGTGGGTCAAACATTAATTCATTAATCTATCTGTGCGGGATCCTTTGTCGTGGCATGTCCTGTGGTGTTTAGACCAGAGAGAGAGGTCAGTCCCTTTTCTCGGCCAATGTCTCATTGCCAGGCTCTAACTGAAAGCAAAAGTGTTGTCTGCTTGGTCCTTTGTTCCCAACTCTTTTTTCCATGCAAGGACATGAGCTGGCTCAGTAAGTGCCTTCGCTGATTAACTGGTGGGCTATAGGTGTTACCAGTGCTATGTGCCTAGTATTTGCAGCACTCTCCTCGCTTGAAAAAGAGAAGGCCCTGGATAGGGTTGAGTGGACTAATCTTTGACGTTATTGCTTGATTTGGTTTTGGAAACACTTTCCTTAACCCGGATCAAATTATTACATCTCAACCCTAAAGCTAAAGTACTGACAAATTAAGTGGTGTTGAGCTCTTCCATAGTACTAGAGTTTGTCCCCAAGGTCCAACTCTATCACCACTTCGATTCATATGTGGCAAGGTGACAGGTAACTGGTGCATTAATTTAAATGTTGACTGACAACACCACCTAGTTTTACTAGGAGTCTAGGAACTCCTGAAATGAACAAAACAAGTAGGCTAATGTTCTTCGTTCAAGGGAGAACAAGCAAAGGAACAACAAAAAAGATTGTGTATGATAAAACAAAATATTCTATCACACCAAATCTCTTATTTTTCATCCTAAAATTGTTCAGAAATCCCCCTAAAACTGTGTGGTTTAGAGGTTTTAAAGTCCCAAACTAAACACAGTTCATAAGGACAATGTCCAAAGGTAAAAAGATTCAAGAAAAAGAAGTAACATTAGTCCAGATAAAAGAAAGTGGTAAGTGTATCTTCTGCGCCACTCTTGAATTCTCAGGCAACCAACGCCTTACATCCTCAAACAGCGACTGGGACTCTCTCCAGCATTGCGGACAACGCCAACTGGGAGTCAGGGACTCTCTCTAGCAGTCTTCCATTTCCTGCAGTCGGCATGAAGTGCACGAAATAAACACTGCATGTGAGAAAATATAAAACAAAAGCATGACCTAGGTACGGGAGCTGGATGTGACAAAACTACCACAAAAACATTCCAGCGTTTAAACATTTGTTCTGCATTGAATTTTCCCCAAGGAAGGGCGTGCCACACACGTTGAGAACCACTGGTGTAATGTGATTTTGGTCTTTATAGACCAATAACATTTATTTTAAAATGTCATTATGTTGTCCCTTGAATGGCTTCCTACACAGTAACTCACAGGAAGCCAATGTAAGGACTTCAGGACTGGTGTAACATTATCCAAATTCCTGGGGTTTCTTGTAAATCGTCACCAACACGGTCATGCAGCACATCATTAGAAAGCTTAAAGTCTTGTGATTCCATCAAGGCCCGGCACTAAGGATAAGGTGACTTACAGCGGTTATAATCATGTTATGAAGTTAAGAAACACTGCACCGTTTCTGTCTAAATCGAGCGTGCATCCCTACCTTTGTCCTCGTGTCTTTATCCAGCGGTGAAATACTATACCATCAATTCATTTCACTGACAAACATGGGACCAAAACACCACCAACAGTTACTTAAATAAAGTTAAAATAAACCAGTAAAAAAAAAAAAAAAAAAAAAAAGTTAAAAGCTGGGAATGGCAGCCCGATCTTCTTGCCACCAGTTCCAAGTCCCTATGACTGTCTCTCATTAAGTTGATCACAGAGTGGCCAATTTTCGCCGAGGTTAGCCTGGGCTCCTCTTCTGACGTTTAGTAATTCCAAGACAGAGGTTTTGGATGCATCTTTATTCAGATATACAGTATGTCATATAAAATGTTAATAAGTGCAATCTCAGTACTGTGGTTTGGTCAAAATCAAGACTGAAGTGGCTTAAGAAAGTTGTTTTGTATCATAAAATCATGGATTTGTTAAAAAACATCTCTTTCAATAATTTACGCCCAAAACGGAAAGTTTAATATCAGCCTATAGTTGATTATTGCTGCAGCATCCAGGTAACCTGTTTTGAAGGCCTGGGAAAACTGATCTAAGTGAAGAAAGTTTTTTTCTATCTGCAATACATAGGCTGAGTATCAAGGCAGCATGTCATGTATTTAAACTGTAAAAACTTTTTCTGTTAAAGCTGTGAAATCTGGGAGGCTAAAATGTGCTAGATTAACTGGAATAGATGGAGGCACACATCATTTAGCTTGAGCTGAATACTGTTTTTTTACACTTTAATTGTTTATCTGTAAAATTATAAAAATAAAATAAGCCACAAAGTCATTGAATGACTTTTTGGAGAGTAGATGTTGTGGGAAAACATTTTTTTATTATTAATCTGTGAGAAAAAATTGTTCCTGGTTACAGCTGTACAGACCTTCTATAATATGTTTTTCCCCATCTGCGTTCTTCCTGTCTGCATACTCTGTTTTTGAGCTGTAATTATTGTGGCGTTTCTCTAAGGTGACTATTTCGTCCTGATAAAGCTTTGGTCCTAATGTTATTGATGGGATCAACAACAGTCATAACTTTGGAACAAAAACTATTTATCATGTCATCAACACCAGATAGAGGCAAGGCAAAACTTGAATAAATAATGCACACGTGTTGTCAATAATATAGCACTTTTTAATCACCCTTAGTTAACCTTTGATTAGATAAGATTAGCAGGGGTGGCCATTTTAAACAAAACACAATATTGATCAGAAAGCGTAAAATCAGTCACCACAACTTCAGAAATATGAAGCCTTTTGGAAGTGATTATCTAATATAAGTCCCTTGTTATGTGTTGAATTTGTTACATGCTGAGAGAGCCCAAAATTATCCAGAACGTTCAAAAGATCTTTGGCACAGCCATCTTTAAGATTGTCAACATGAATGTTAAAGTCACCCACTGAAACAACAAAGTCAAAATCAATGCATACAATAGACGGCAAACTCATCATAGAACTTAGCACTGCATTTTACAACACATTTTTATAAATGTTGCTCGACAAGAGGAATTTAACTAAAGAGCATCATACTCAAAAAAATCAAACTTTCCAAAAAATGTTTTTTGGCATACATAATCATAAATACTGAATGAAGTTACTGTACCAATGCTGTGCAACATGCTTGCAAATGATTATTCTTAATTTGGAGACGTTCCTATCATTCATGGTGCGGTGTGATGGCTACAGGTATTTAATGATAAATATATTTGTCTACACATTAGCAAATTTTTGTGACGAAGAACAACTCCTGTTTAACCCATCTTAACCCAGCTCTGCAATACTCTGTTTTCTGCTCTGTATGCATACAAATCTTAATATTGTATCACTGCAGAATTTTGTGAGATAAAAAAAAACTATATTCTAAACAATAGGACACCCCTGATGGCTTCATCAGTTCATTCTGATGTCTCTCTCTCTCTCTCTCTCTCTCTCTCTCTCTCTCTCTCGCCATCTGTATCCCGTTCCTTCATGTTGACAAGACATACAGGCTAAGCATACAATTAATCACCATGCTGCAGGGATCTTACCACATGATGTTCACCGTCAGTGTCCATGAAAAACACATTAACACATTAACAACTCATAAAATGAGATGATAGTCTTCAAATGGTCTCAAGTGACATTCTTTTGTCTTTGCAAGATAAAAAAGTAATGAAATTTGTCTAACTTGAAAAATGCTGCATACATTTTGTAATTAGAAAGGACATTTAGTAAATGTGGGGCGGAGGACATGCGCTCTCTCTCACAGCGGTTTCCTGGCTCTGACTCACGAAATAAACATGGGTAAAATAAAGAAGAACACTGCATAAACTCCGTTACCGTGTGTTTGTTTAAATGTAGGTACACCTACAAGTAGGCCACGAGAATGCAATACAAGCCTGTACATTACTATTAGCAGTATACCTATGTCAAGGATGCATAGATTAAATAAACTTCAACTGGAGGAACTTCTTCCTACAGCCTAATATCATTTTTTAAGCTGCCAAACAGGACACGTTACTGCAAATTAAACTGAGGTGTCAGGTTTTCATCTCCACCTCTGAAACGTAAACCGGATTACATCTAGCCATGACGTAATGGTAGGGGCGAGGCCTCAAAACCGAGAATGTATTAGGGTGTGCTATTTAAATATTTAAATTATTTATCAATGTACAATCATTCTTACGCTCTGATCGGTGAGGTACGATCGTTTCATGAATCCAACTGAAGCCTGTCGTAAGAGGATTTCTGCACTCCTATCTGTGCTGGTTTCTATGTCCTAGTTTAATAAATGAGTGCCAATGTGTTTTGTGATGTTTATGATACTACATGGTAATCAGTAAACTTTTGAGATGTCTTTTGTTTTTTACTTTTTTTTACCTTTGGACAGTGCCAGGCTAGCTGTTTCCTCCTGCTTTGAGTCTTTAAAGTGCCCATATGGTGAAAACAAAAAAAAAATCTGGAATTTGGGGTTTTTTTTTGTGTCTCTGGTGCTTCCACACGCATACAAACTTGGAAAAAAAACTATTCATGCTGTTTTGAGTGAGATATGGTTTTTGAATGTACTCTGCCTTTAGTCTCCGGGTGAGCTGTTCAACATCTGCATGGCTTTCTACGTGACTAGCCGAGACAATAACCGTAGCATGCTAGCTGGTTCACAACGGCAAAACACTGCTACAACACACAGTAGTTGACCATAATCTCCAAAACACTGTCCCTGTTCTGCAGGTATTCCACAAGTGGCCCTCGTCTAGAAGAAGTTTTCCAGCTAATCCTGGCTTGCACTTACCAAAGTTGGAGAAAGACTTATCTAGCTGATGTGATCTTACCTAGCTACTGAGCATGTGCCACTCCCAACAAAGATAGTATAGAAGTGAGAGGTCTCACTCTGTAGCTAAAACAGAGACCTAAACACAGGGTGAAAACAGGATCTGTAGCCATGTGCAGTGCAATAGAAATATGGTGTTTTTTGAAAATGAAACCATGTAAACCTATTCTGGTACAACCTCCAAATACAATTAAGAACCTGAAAATGAGCATAATCTTGGTGTTTTAAACTAGGCCAACCACGTCCTGACTTAAGCTCTGTACTTGTACTCCAATTTCATTTCCCAAGGTATTGAACCATTTTTTGTACAGACTGAATAATACAAATTATAGAATTTTTTAAAATAGCATCATTTTCCAAAGCAAAATCACATATTTTGAATTAATCGTTTTTAATTAAGCACTCCAGCCTCCAATGTGATGCAGATAAGATACTCACAATAAATGACTAGAAATGTATGGATGTTTTATAGAGTAGGGGTCTGCTCTCTCTTTCTCTGCACAACAACTTATCGGCACTTTGGAGTAAGAATATTGACATTAGGCTGCACGCACAATTGACTCATAGCTCAATAGCAGCAATGCGGAAAAGAACATGAAACAAATGTGTTGAACATCTCGGAGGGAGAAAAGACAGGGAATCTATAATAAGGAGAGTTTAGGAATCAATGAGTAAAACAAACCACTGAGGCTTATAATGACTATTCATTAATCCAAATGGAAACTGGAAAGTTGTAACACAACATGGAATGAGACAGCACAAACACCATCGTACTTAACGTATCTAGGTTTCGACACAGGGTCATGCAAGACCGGACATAATGTGGAAATATGCAGCAGACCTCTGCACTCTATTATATAATGTTGTCTTTTGCTTCAATGTAATACAAAAAATACAGGAATAAAAAAGGTGAAAAGAAAAACTTGTCTACAGTGCCTGAATGATGGTTAAACTCCTTATATTACATGGTGCTATTTTGGGGCTTTTTATCCCAGGTGCCAAAAGCATCACTGTATCCAGACATATTGGAAGAGTCATTAACATTTACAGATCATTAACCCATTGTGAAATGCTGTATGAATAACCGCAACATTACAAGCCATTATCATACATCAGCCACTGCACACAGCATGGAATATCTCTGCTGCAGAGGGGAGAGCCTTGGGAACATTTCCATTTATACCTACAGAAGATTAAAATCTGTGAATAAAGGTTTTGTAGAATGATGGTGTATTCCTTAGACTTTATGTCTAGTTATATTATACTGGCCTGAAAAAAAAAAAAAAATCATTCTGGCCCTGAGAGAGTTCCCCAAAGAATCCATGCAGCATGTTTTGGGATTCTGCTTGGAGCACTAAATCCCCAGAGGCACTCAGAGGCATTAGCATTCATGATTTAAATAATAACTGCATTAGACAGACAAGGCTGAGGATTGAGTAGGAAAACAGTAGGTGGTCTGGGCAGTGCAGAGAGTCGTAGAAATAACAATTCATTCTTTAAATGTTGGAAAGAACATGTTAAAAACAACACCACGGCCCATGATGATCCTTTAAAGGGGAATAAGTTTAATGGACACTACTATGACTGTAATAATAGATAGAAATGGCTGTAACTCATGATTTGTATTATCTTATAATACATCCGAGGGCTGTATCCTAAAAAGCCTGTAACGTGGATGTAATGCCAACGTTTGTCCATCAATCAGCCAACCGCAGCTAGTAACATAAGATCTTATAATAATACCTTGGTTCTCTTAATACATCCATGAGTTTATTTTAATAAGCATTTTAACGATGAGGAACAAAACACATGTTTAAGTTTAGTAAAAATATAGCAACTCATCTGACGTAATAGATCCTCAATAGCTACTGTGGCTAATCTTTGATGTATCACAGCTAGAGGCTATCTGACATAGTAAGCAAGCAAGCTCATTTACTTGAGTAGAATACATCAGGGGCTGCAGATTTAAAACTAGGCCACATTGCAGGAGAAAAGTCTTACATTGACCCAAATGTCTATCAAACCTCTTGGGTGGACAAACCCATGGTTCACATGTCTGAATAGTGGCGGGAGGTGGGGATCCCAGCACTAAAAGAGCTGCTTGAGAGACAGCTGTCTTTCCATGGTTTCCTGGAGAACTTTGCTGTGCTGCTGTGGAGACAGTATGACGCACCGGCTCCAGATCCGCTGGGTCCACACAGGCTGAATAGGGGACAGAACTAAGGGGCAGACTGCAGTAGGTGGTAAAAATTCTTATTTTATCAAGGTAGGAAGCTTGTGCTGGTAGTGGGGGTGCTGGATCCGAAGATGGCTGGGCAGGCAGAGGGGGTGCTGGGTCTGAAGATGGCTTGGCTGGCGACTCAGTAATCCAGTGTGTGGCGAAGCTGATTGGTAGCTTATGATTCTAAAGTTGTGTTATTTCTGAGGACAGAAATCTTCCAGTTAGTCACGTCAGGAAAAAGAGCAGACAGGCAAGTACAAAGACACGATACAAGACTTTCTTGACAAACAAACTAGACAAATATCAAAATCTAGGGAATACGCATATTCCGCGGTAAGCAAAAATGCGGCAGAGAGAGGGAAGTCAGGCTGGTACTTGAAGGCAGATGATGGAGCAGGATGATTAGCAGGTGCGCTGATTGGAATTGGTGCCAGGTGTGAGGAGAGTCAGCAGCGTGTGTCCACACACTGTGGAACATGCAGGTGGGAACAGACAGACAGACCAAAAAAAATAAAATACATTCACACACACCCCCGACTCTCACTGTGCAGATGTCATGGCGGCAAGGAAGTGGGATATGGAGTGAAATCACTACTTATTGTAGGCATCACACTCTTCATTGTCATTTTAAGGTCCCCGCTTAGTTTTGCCCATACACTGTCTGATAAACAAAGCAGTGCAAGAACATCATCTGAGGGGCAACAGCGGACTAACATCCTGCAAAACCAATCACTATTTCATTTCTATGGATAGAGCCTCTATGAGTAACAAGCACGCACACAGGCTCCATATCCAGACTATTGTCTTTAATGCCAACATTTTCTCAAAAACCATTTCATCACATGTGTGTCCTTCCAACAGTAGTAAGCCAATCCATTCCTCTCAAATTTGAGTCACAGACATACCGCGTATGCACAATCGTGCAGTGTCAGCTCTATCTGTGAACTCCTCTATACCTATAGACAAGACACTGGCTTTCTTCAGTTGGTCTAACAGCCTGTCTTGATTTTGTTGTTATTCGTCCTATCATCCAAGACATGCAGTCTTTGACAGTTTGCGAAACCGTAAATGGATCCAGGCCACAAGGAGAGAATTTAATCTGAGTGAGTGTGTTGCAATGTTTAAAGCGACCACCGGCTGGCTACGAGCTCCATGCCGCTGAGTGGCATTTGCTAGAGCTACAGAGCTTCATGACGCCGACTGGTAAAGTTAAGGAAAAAGATTGTGGTTTGGCTATACACTCCCAAGGAACATGCATTTTCCCAGGGAGTGTACTCAGTTCTTTGGCATGAAAGCCCTGTGTTCCTATGCGGCCAGCAGCAGCCAATGTGGTGCACGCAGCGGGGAAAAAAGTTAAGTATTTACGAATTACAGTGCTTACCTTTACGTAGCTTTTTGAACCATATGTAATCTAATGTCATACCAATGTGACCTGTATTACATGTCCATAATTCTTTTCTGGAATTAAATGTGCTCACATGATTTAGCTCAGTACTCATGATTTAAACAGCAAGTGAAGGTAGACATCTGGCAGCATAACACCATCCCAGTGATCAGCTGACTTCAGCTGACAATGCAAAAGGAGGAAACTATTGTGCTGACATTACAGGATCTAACTCATCTTGTAGAACAGATTTTATTTGAACAGAACATGAGTATACAGAAAATGTTTTTCTTTCCTTACATCAGAATAGGCTTTAGATTGAGGATCCAGCCTACAGCAGTAAAATGACTAATTGTAGCAGGTAGTATTGTGGTGGTTATCACTAGGCCACAGATTACATTTAATATACTACAATATTGATACCTTATTCCTTTTTGATACGGAGAAACGTTTTGACACTCCCAATAAAATCTCTGGAGAGACAGTTGAATGGATAGTGGTTGTAGTGGATTAGCATTAACAACTTACTCCTCAAAAGACATGCATATTTGGCCATTTCTAAACTTGCCAGGGCACCAAGAAATTTCAGATTAGTCAAACATGCCTATCCAAATTGGTATGGCTACTGACAGGACTTTTGTCCAAGTGAGGCCCTAAGGCCTGTCAAATCTGGCTCCTATTAATTCATTAATGCGCCTTCTTTTATTCGACTTAAGTTTAGCAGAACACAAGGATCAATCTGAGACAAAGAGTTCAGTTAAGTACACATAGAGGCACACACACACATGCACACGCACACACACACACACACACACACACACACACACACACACACACACACACACACACACACACACACAGACACACACACAAAAGCTCATACATACTTAAAAGGAAAAGAAAAACCTGACATCCTTGGATATGTACATGTAAACAAAATTATAGTTCCCTCAGAGGCACACATACTGATAGCCCCACACACACACTCACACACACACACGTTTTGTCTTTACAAACGGTGTGGCCAGTGATCTAGTTATTCTTAATAAGGCCTGTCTGGTGCCACTTATTCAAAGCTGTAGGATAGGAACACACACACAAACACACACCGTCCCCTACACTACAAACATTAGCAGATGACACACACACCATGTAACTGTAAGATGAAATAGACAGGAGAGAGGGATCAGAGCAGATGAGAGTTAACAGGGAAGATATCAAGTGAAAGTACAGTAGCTAGAGTCTGCAGTTGGGCACAAATAAAAGCTGCAGATCTTTGTTCTTGTCTTGTTTCTCCGCTGCTGAGTGGAGAGACAGGGGTTAACGTTCGCTCTGGAGACTCCAGCCCCGTCTCTCCCTGTTTATACAAATACTACTCTTAACAACTTTTATTGAGTTTTCCTTTTAGCAGAATACTCTGAGTGAATTCAATTCCTTCAGGTATACAGTATGCAGTGTAGACATAGAGCGTAGTATATTATCTGGGGCTAATATTGTGAAAGGTAAGAAAGGAAAGATTGTCTCCGGTAAACACTGCCTATGTCAAAGTCGAAAGGAGAAATACAGTTTGCCATCTATACAGTCTATGGCTCGGACAGCAGCCTCAATGTTGTTGTATTGTGAGCCTAATAGGTGGACAACACAAAGTGATTGGTTGATGTCTTATTCGTGGTGCAAAACACGACAAATGACAAATAAATCTTATTACTTAATACTTAAAAAATGAGGGCACTTTATCGCTTAGATATTCGTGTTCTGTTTCTGAGCATTCATGAAAAAAACAACTGTTCAAAAATGTGTGGTTAAGTGTGAGTTAATCACAAAAAAAAATTGTGGCCAGTGTTTTAAGACCTTCAGGTATTAAGTGATTTTACACATAGAGATCAGTTAAGTTGTGAAGAAGGAGTCTTAGGCGGGTCACACACTGGCTGTGTTGCACAAACGTAGCGTTTTTGTTGCGTGGCAACAAACGTGTCTGACATGGTGCAGTTGCTGCTAGGTGACGGACAGGAAAGACTGTCTCGGAACATGGCGCTGACTGATTCAAACCCAGAAAAACGGGTAAGTGAGCTGTCTGTTTATTTCAATGACAACTCTGTGTAGCTGTAAAGAGCCTATATTGTAAGCCGGCCTGATGTTGGACCATTTAATTGTTTTGTTATTGCATTCATATCTGCATTGATGTCAAAACCTAGAGACATTCAAACATCAACATTTAATTTATTAATATGTATTTGTGTGAAAAAGACATATAAACATATTTTTCTGAAAAAAACATAAAAAATAGGCGGCGGTTCTATTTCTGGCATGCACGCGTTTTCAGAGCGGTTCGAGATGTGCGTGTCACACAGGCAGTGTGTAAGCTCTAACCTGTTACCATGGGAGCCAAGATAAAAACGGACACACCACGCAGCTGACACGCTCGTGCGCCACATCCAGTGTGTAGTCGTGCTTGCTCTACTGCTCTGGTGAAGTCCAAAGGCTAAAATGCATCAGGAATGATAGCCTAGTAAATTATCAAACTGTACAAACATTGACTACTTTGATGGATGGCCACCTTTCAACGCTGTCACTATATCCTCACAGTAGAACATGAAACAGATGATTACACCCCACCCAAAGATTAACACAGTGCTGATCAAAAATGAATCAATCAGAGTCAGATTTATTACCAAACAAGTTTATACTTGTAAATTGGCTTTGGTGTATTACTTACAACTTTCCGCCTGCTTTGAGATTAAACTCTGACAACACATGAAGCCACATTGACCGGAACTTCTGAGCAATGACTGAAAATGTAAAGTTTTAAGGAATATTTGGATCCTAAAACAAGACAGGCCGGCATTTACTCTCTGACTGGAGAGGCGACACAAATAGACCTCCCAATATTTAAAAGTAGACCTGGACATCCTTACCCATTACTGTGATACACAGTGATTGGCTTCTCTGCTCCGAGAGGTATAGACATTTTGAGGGATCGCAAGACAATGGGCTTATCACAAGTTAATTAATTAAATGTGGTTTTGCTGGGGAATTCCCTATATTGCTTGAGACTCATTGACAACAACCCCTCTACAAGGTAGTCCATTAGGCCCTGGAGGAGTTTTAATGGGTCTGTAGTAACTCCTTTGAATCCCTTGCACACAAAAAACTGTGACGTTCTTGCCTTTCTCCTCAATTAAGTTCACCAATTTAGTTTGGACAGGAAATCACATCAGTTTCTCTCTGTGGTTGGGCAGATGGGTGGTTTCAAAGAGGTAAAGCCATTCTTCCATGACTTTGATTACATAGTCTTTGTTATTTAAAGAGATGCGCTGGGCGTAGTATGTTTCAGACATCAATCTTTAAATGTCACTCTGAGTTTTTGGCTTTTTTTTTTAGAGGCATCTTGCAGTGTTTTACTCATGGTTGTCAAAGTCATTCAGTGACTGGAGTTGCTACCGACTACAACAGGCAGATGATTTGCATTTCTTCTTAGGCTTCCCTTCATTGGATATGCTGAAGGCAAATTGTCATTCTGACATAAGGCAAGGCAAGGCAGCTTTATTTGTATAGCACATTTCAGCAACAGGGCAATTCAAAGTGCTTTACACCAAATCAGTAAAAAATTGTTAAAAATAAAAGCAGATAAAACACAAGAACAAACGGTTAAAAATAAAATAAGAGTAAAAGTTACAGTGCATTCTAAGAAATTAAACATTAAAGAAATGAATATCATCATTTAAAGAAAGGTAACATCAAAAAGAAAGGTCTTCAGCCTTGATTTAAAAGAACTGAGAGTAGCAGCGGCTCTGCAAGTTTCTGGGAGTTTGTTCCAGATATGAGGAGCATAGAAACTGAACGCTGCTTCCCCCTGTTTAGTTCTGACTCTGGGGACAGAGAGTAAACCTGTCCCAGATGACCTGAGAGGTCTGGGTGGTTCATATTGTAGTAGCAGATTGGAAATGTATTTTGGTCCTAAACCGTTTAGTGACATACTACATCCATCTTCATCTTCATCCGCTTATCCGGAATCGGGTTGCAGGGGCAGCAGCTCCAGTGGGTGACCCCAAACTTCCCTTTCCCGAGCCACATAACCAGCTCCGACTGGGGGATCCCGAGGTGTTCCCGGGCCAGGTTAGAGATATAATCTCTCCACCTAGTCCTGGGTCTTCCTCGAGGCCTCCTCCCAGCTGGACGTGCCTGGAACACCTCCCTAGGGAGGGGCCCAGGAGGCATCCTTACCAGATGCCCGAACCACCTCAACTGGCTCCTTTCGAAGCAGCGGCTCTACTCTGAGCTCCTCACGGATGACTGAGCTTCTCACCCTATCTCTAAGGGAGACGCCAGCCACCCTCCTGAGGAAACCCATTCAGCCGCTTGTACCCTTGATCTCGTTCTTTCGGTCATGACCCAGCCTTCATGACCATAGGTAAGGGTAGGAACGAAAATTGCCCAGTAGATCGAGAGCTTTGCCTTCTGGCTCAGCTCTCTTTTCGTCACAGCAGTGCGATAAACAGAATGTAATACCGCACCAGCTGCTCCGATTCTCTGACCAATCTCACGCTCCATAGTTCCCTCACTTGCGAACAAGACCCCAAGGTACTTAAACTCCTTCACTTGGGGTAAGGAGTCACTGCCTACCTGAAGAAAGCACTCCATCGGTTTCCTGCTGAGAACCATGGCCTCAGATTTAGAGGTAAAGTGACACATTTAGTGACATACTGAAAACATAAAATCTTCTGCTGTCATCTTGTCAGTCAACTCACCTTACTCTCAACGTGACTCTACTCTGGGCTGCGTCTTTGTTGATGTTGCATTCTACAGAGAAAGGCGGTCTCATGGCAGTTCATGAAATTGTCATGTTATTTTGATTTATTAATTTGTGTACATGTCACGATTTTCTCGTTTATTACGTGCACATGTCACGATTTTCGAACGTGACCATTTCACAAACTACCATGACACTGGGCTGCTCTGGGGGACGCAACCACGGGGAAATCAAGCACCACACGGCGGCCCCGACAACAAGGACCCCCACAAGCGGGACGCAATCCCCGAGCACCTGGACACAATCCACGGTCTCTGTGGCGCGCAACAACCGGAAAATGAAACACCAAACGCTGGCCACAACAATGGGACGGTTGTGATTAAGAAAAAAAATAAATGGAGAAAGGAACGTCACACGCATGACACACAGACAACGGGACGGTTGTGGTTAGGAAGAACGCGGAAAGGAACTGCAACACGTGGGACACGATCCCCGGTCTCTGGGGAGAAATTCCTGTGTTGTTTGACCCATACACCCCCCCCCCGGCAACGCTACTATGACCGTTCTGTGATCACGAAATAGGCTTCCCATTGAAATACATTACTTTAAAATTCTGTCTATTCTGTCGTTAGTCTGTCGTCCAACTAAGTATTGATAATTCGCTTTGTATTTTTGTGGAAATTATGTGTAAAAAAAATTGTATGGTGTTGGAATTTAAAATTGTATATGTGCTTAAACATTGTGTGTGATTTGCATTATACATTTAAGCTAAAACAATAGCATTATTTCTACATAAATGAAGACATGTTGGTCATGCAATAAGTTTGTTATTATAAGTATATAGATTAATGTTTGTTGCATTAAGTTGTTTTGCAATACTCTGTTCTATAACATAAGAAGTTCTGGTACATTCCGTTATAATCCAGCTCTCCTAAATTAGTTAGAAGCAGAATTGATTGTTAGGGACGCTTCCTGAATCTGGTTCTAGTCCCACTTTTACAGCCACTAATCTTTTGCTCTGCAAGTCCTGAACTGAGGGTCATAAACTTTCAGTCACATTCCAACTGAAAGCTAACGAATAAGCACACAAACACATCACATCACTGTGACCTGGAGACCCACACCCTTTGCGGATAAGACTAGGGGCGGCTGTGGCTCAGTGGTAGAGCGGTCGCCTGCCAGTCGGAAGGTTGGAATGGAGCAGAATTTAGCTCCAACAATGGGTGCTGATGTGGCAAAATTAATAACATTAATTTGTTAAGTTTGACACTGAATACCAACTACATTCCCTGTGAGTCACAACTCCTTTGCACATTGTACAATGTCAACAAAAGGCTCAAGTTAAACCTGAAGTTAGCTTGCTAACCCCTTATCCCAGTACAGTCTCCGGTCTTGTGAAGCTAATCCTCAACAATAGACTTGTACCTCTTTCCTTTTAATGTGTGTTTAAATTTCATTCAATTCATGAGCAAAAGCTGAAGACACTTGTCATTTGTTATCACTCTGAAAGATTTGATTTGTGTACGTTCAAATGAAGGGAAAAGCACCTTAGGTATGCGGGTTGCAAAGCTATTTAATTTAATTGCCAAATAGAAATTTGTCCTTAAACAAGATTAAGTGCTCTGTGGTTAACAAGTGTCTGTATATGTGCAGTGAGAGTAACATCCTCATTATCATGAATAATAACCCGGTCAGTGTCTTGACAGAAGAAAATAATACAACACCTTGGAATAGGGCGATAAAAATGAAGAACAGCCTGCAGGAATGACTGGCCATTAGTGAGGAGCCGTGGTCACTCAGAGTGGGAGATACGACAATGATTTACAGCGGCTCTGCAGGTTAGTTAAAGCTACAGCACGTTGTTAAGTATAATTCCATTACAAAAAACTGCTGGGGTGTTACACATCATTTGCAGAATGGGTTATGTAGATCAGAAAAAGGAAACACATCTTAAATTGAATACACTCAGAGTTGGGGGGGGGGAAAGTAGAAGTTACAGGAAGTCGTTAATAGACAAGAGCGAGAAAATAAATGAACACTAACACCTAGGTTAGTGGGGGGGCATCAACATTCATGTGTGGGCAGAAAGCGAAAGCAAAAGTGTAAATTGAAACACCGGCTCTTGTAAAAAAGCAGAAAAGCAATTTCATTGTCTGGCCATCTGTAAATTAAAATAAGGAATTTACTTTGTGCACAGTGACCCTTAGTCGCTTTGGGAAAAGGTTGGACCAAACCCAATCACAAGAGACATGAAAGTGATCGGACTGCTGCCTGGTACTGACAGATGAAAGATGACTCTCTATGATTACTTTTATATTTCCTTTAGGGCTGTTTGCAAGTAGATTTAATGTTGAACACAAATCTTTAGCCTAATATTGTGTTATGCTTTTGGTTGTATTGTTTAAAACGCTTCACAAAACTTGCAACGTTTTGTCAAAGGGGTATCTTTAACTCTCATCTTATCATACTGGTCCCCACCAAAATAATTGTTCAACAAATGCTGTTTATTCTTAGAGTATAGCACTCGTGGTACAGTAAAGAACAAACCTGATTGAGGGCATTGTGGTTGCCGATGTTTTCACTGTTCACTCGGTTTGTGACCACTGGATTGGTGAGGGATCTCTTCCTGCTTGTCTTTTTTCTTTTGGGAAAAGCAGGATTTTCCATGGCAATGGCAGCCTGAATGCAGAGTTTCCATCAAACTAAAGGACAGTTTTACATTACATCCATAAAACAGCAATAGAAATATAATTCAATCAGGAGAGATATGCAAAGATTTATTGTACATGAGCATAATAAGAAATGAACAAGACTTTTGGGGATTAGACTCCATCGGTCATTTTTTTTACGGAGGTAGAGAAGGCAGACATATTCCCCCCCGATGGAGCCTAGACACTGGTGATGGTGGAGAAGGACCCGTGTGACTGAACAAAGGACGACATTTAAAGACATTTAAAGCAGGATGTCATGCTGAGATTGGATCGTGAATTTCATGGCCAATTCTGGTTGATTTACTGAAAAGCGAATGCCTCTTAACAGCTGAATAGTTTTAGGGAGAGATGGTGGTGGTTGAAGTTATTTAGAAGTTGAATTAGAAGGAATTTGCGCTGAACTTCCTTTGTATTACAGACTTGGGTACGTGCTTATCATAAAAAGCTTTACCCTGGCCTTATTTAGATGAGCAGAGCTAATTAATACTGCCAAGTTGATGCTGGCCTCATTTGGATCATCGAAGACCCTCTTGTCCGTATTGGGTTACATGGCATGGCATGATATACAAACAATACAGAAAATAAAGAGAGTGATTGGAAGAGACAGTGAGAGTGATTGAAAATGAACTGCATAGTGTGTGTCGGTGTGTGTGTGTAAAAAAGTGATTTTGTTTAGGTGGTGAACTGTCCCTTTAAGAGGCGGTGATAGCAAAAAGCAGGGCCTCAGCGTGGGGTGAGCGTAGTACACATCTTATGAGAAACTGAAAGTACATATCCCATGCCCTGAGTAGAAGTCAAACTGCCACCCTCCACCTCTGCACGCATATCTTCATACTCTTCCTTCCATGGCCTTCCTCTAATGCCTTTGCAAAGAAACAAGCCCTGTTTTTTTTTCTTCCCATTACGATCTTTGACATCATCCATCATTATAAAGTTCATTATCAAGATGTTTTCCTAGCCTGTCATTAGTCTTGGCTAACATGAGGTGATTGATATGGCCCGCCGCAGATGAAACTACTGCCTGATTCCTGTCATTAATCTAGATTGTACTTGGTGTCATCCTTCGGCCTCTTTCTTCTACAACAGTGCTATGAGGAGCTCCACAAAGCCAGGGTATGAAAGTGGCAGACACAAGAAATAAAGACAAATAATATTTGAATATGTAAAACAGTTTTGCCACAAGTCCTCTCGATGCAAGTCAGCATGAATCATCCTCTATAACTGTATTCAAAAAAGAAACTGAAAGGCATTGAGTTGGTAAGCCTTAGGCGTAGTAGTAGAGTAGAGTTTAGTAATGCCACTATGTCTCAACTGAGATGGATGTTTTTTTGCATTTGATTTGGCTGGTAATGAACTGTGAAGGTGTCTGCGAGACAAAAATCCATTGTTTAAAGGAGCGTTCCTGATCTACAATGCAAATTCCAAAGTTGACCAATTTCAGTATAGCTCGTAGGAGGTATTAATCACAGTTGGCTCCCAGGAGCATTTATTCTTGTCTCATTTTGCCCCCGTAAAGCACATCAGACAAAGAAGAAACAGTCTATGGTTGGAGATTAAATCTGCCACCCACTGGTTGTATGCATCTTGGAAAGAATAAACATCCTTGCTGAAGGTAACTAGACACACTTGCAGTTTGTCATTTCCTACCTACACAATGAAATACTAATTCCACTGCAGCGGGCCATCCATCTCACCAGAAATTTCTCTCATGCTGAAAAATGCAATTTCCTGCACACAGTGCTCTCTTGTGCACCAGTTGTCGATACCATTACATGTTACAAAGGGCAAGTCACCATTAAACCCTGAGCATTCATTTACAATACATGTTTGCCATAATGGTTTCCAGTGTCCTTTTGTTATGATAAAAAAAGTCTCAGATGGAAGACTGAGGCAGTAATTTGCCAGAATTTAAAGCTAAATTTAAGAACAGGAATTTAAAAGACGCTCAGGTGGCATACTTCATTTATAGTTTGATGTGCTTTTTCATAGAGGTGGCCACACGCTAGCTTATTAAGCACAACTTGTAGGTTCTAGGTGACCTAGTTTAGAACGACAGATGTAAAAGAATATTCAAACACACAGTGAGATATTCACGATACGCCAGGCCAATCTGGCTTTTAATTAGACTATATCTAATTGACAAATCAAAATAACTGAATTTTTTTTATCAGATATAATTTTCTCTGCCCGGTGCAGAGTTGTCTGCACATTTACTATTAACAGCATACAAGGGCGACATTCTGCTCCATTTAGTTTCCCTGCTAAATGAAGGCCGTCTTTTAAAATGGAGGCCAAATTAGAAAGTAATAACTGAATGTGTGAAAAGGTTTGCTAATGGAAATGAAAAGAAAAGACAGAGATAAGAAAGTGATCTTACTTAACTCAATAAGGGGAAAAGTCATAAGATAATGCACTGAGCCACCCCCCCAACACTCAGTGGAGTAAAGTCAAACTGCAATTGGCTGTTTGAATAAGGATCAAGATAAAATAAATTCATCTGGTCCAAGAGGAAGAGCAATATTACATTGTCAATGTGTGCTCTGCTGCTTCAGCACAGAGGTTATTGTTCTATAGATTAAAGCGAGCTCCACAGCAAACGCAATGCAATTTCTGCTGAGCAGACACTATTTGGGGACATTTCAGATTTTTTCAATAAAATAAAAATAAAATAGTTGAAGAAGAAAAAAAGAGATGAGCAACCCAGCCAGATTTCCAAAGTAATTTAATTATGAAAGGAAAACCAAGTTTATCCAGCATGAAGACAGTAGCAGTCACTCCACTGTGCGCTTTACCATGTAGTCGTGGAAACGGGAATCAGTCGGGAATCAACTGTGCATTCGTTTCGTTCGCATTTGGCCATTTTAGACCTTTATTTATAGGACAGCTGAAGACATGAAAGGTGGGGGGGGGGGGGGTGACATGCAGCAAAGGGCTGGGGGTTGGAGTTAAAACAGCTGGCGGCTATGTTGAGGAGTAAACGTCTTTATATGGGCGCACCCTCTACCAGGTGAGCTACCCAGGCGCCCACATCTTGTTTTCTGTATAGATTAAAGTATGGATCCACACTTCTGGTACAAGGACAAAAAAAAAGTGCATTTTTACAATTCTAAAGGTTTTTACATTTTCCATGTGATACAAGGGCACAGAAGTTGCCACGCACAGAAGATGTGACATTATATAGAGTTCATGATGTATTACAATTAAAACATCAGTGCATGAGAGGCAAGGTAGGCATATTATGATTATCACAAGAATGATGTCAATTCTGAACAGTATTAAGTGTCGCACAATTTACTTCCAATGCCAGTGGCAAGTACCATTGGAGGAAGTCATGTGACCTTTTTGTAGTAAGGTGAGTTCACAGGTGAGTTCACATTCTGACACAGATCGGCAAACATAATTTGTACTTTCATCATTTGTTATTATGATCGTTCACAAACCACACCACAGTTGCCATGCACAACATTTTGTAGAAAGTAATTCGATGTCAGTGAACATAGTCAAGAGTTTTGCAGAATCACCCCAATATAACTCACTCATTCATTCTCACCTCTCTCTGGCTTCATACTTCCTCTATAAAAGGAAGAATGAAAAATTAAATATTCTCTAAACTTTAATTAATGTGGTTATGCAAAATGTAACTGGCAATCTAAACCCAATCCTATTAGCTATTTGGACATCTGAATAATATATATAATGAGTTATGGGAAAATTACGTTAAAGCCTGATTTCATATATACTTCTGTAGTATTAATATAATCATATTACTATGCTTTTCAGTTATATAACCTCATTCAATTTATTCGGTATGTGTCCTTTTGAAGGACACGCCCCAGCTGTTAAACTATACATTGTCAAGTGAAGGTCAACGCCATGAAGTCTGGAAGAAACATCTTCTCTTTGTCCAGAGCTATGTTTATTGATAAGGGTGCAGGGTCAGGAACATCTTCTCTTTGTCCAGAGCTATGTTTATTGATAAGGGTGCAGGGTCAGGAACATCTTCTCTTTGTCCAGAGCTATGTTTATTGATAAGGGTGCAGGGTCAGGAACATCTTCTCTTTGTCCAGAGCTATGTTTATTGAAAAGGGTGCAGGGTCAGGAACATCTTCTGTTTGTCCAGAGCTATGTTTATCGAAAAGGGTGCAGGGTCAGGAACATCTTCTCTTTGTCCAGAGCTATGTTTATTGAAAAGGGTGCAGGGTCAGGAACATCTTCTGTTTGTCCAGAGCTACGTTTATTGAAAAGGGTGCAGGGTCAGGAACATCTTCTCTTTTTCCAGAGCTATGTTTATTGACAAGGGTGCAGGGTCAGGAACATCTTCTCTTTTTCCAGAGCTATGTTTATTGACAAGGGAGCAGGGTCAGGAACATCTTCTCTTTTTCCAGAGCTATGTTTTTCGATAAGGGTGCAGAATTCACCAAAGACCAACTCAGTGCTTTTACTCGTCTGTCTTTATTTTGTTTCAACGAAAGTCTCACTTCAAAACGTCTCTTCTCCTGCTGGACAGAAAACTTCCACAACAACACTTAGAGTAGAATGGAGTACTCGAGTCGCAATTCTCTGGACTTGTGACCCCACTTGTGGCGGTTTTCCACTGCGTGGTATCTACTCGACTCGCCTCGGGTCTACTCGCTTTTTTTGGTTTTCCATTACG